>NW_024069495.1:0-41276 GCF_009389715.1 Phoenix dactylifera
CAATTCAAAGCATAAAGGCATTCTGAGTATATAGCATATAACTTAGATATTTCTCCCCCTTTTTGACAACATCAAAAAGATAGGGAAACATTAAGCACAAAGATAAGAACACTCAAATATTTCTTTCCCTTATTGTACTCTGATTTGAATGTTAAATTATTGCAAGGATATGAATCATATAACTTAAGGCAATAATATTGGATCAGATTAGTGAGCACAGATCAGAGCCAATTAAGATAGTTTTCAAGAAGTTTTCTAAGTTGATACCACAGATAGTTTTCTAATCAAGTGTAGGTGGGATCTTCCTTAGGTTAATTCAAGAAGTGGAAATCTAACCTCTCTTCAATAATAAGTGTGAAAGCTTGTTCATTTAAGATCTTGTGCCCAATCTATTAAGTATTTTATCAACATGAGAGCAATTTAACTAATTTCTGAGTATAAGAGCAATATATTAAGTATGATTGCAAAGTCTTTTATGGTGTAAAAATATTGTGGCATAAATACCAAAATATGAATTCATGCAATTTATAATATATCTTAGAGCATACGTAAAAGCAAGCTTTGAAGGTTCTTTTAAAGCTCTTTTAAAGATATTCTTTTATTCCAAAAAAAAAAAATTTGATACATAAAAATATGAATTGGCACACAATTAAGTTTTAAAGATCAAGTCAATTAGGACTCATTAGTGAATTCAAAATAGATTTTCTAAAAGATACTCAAGAAAATTTTACACGTTATTCTCCCCCTTTTTCATTAATTAGAGGCTCTTAAGCTCTTGAATTGCAATTTGGTTCATGATTATGCATAAGATATACTAACCAAATAACACGCCTCAAGGTGTATCATAAAGATTTTCAGATTTAAATTTCAGATGATACATATTGGAGAGTATTAGGATCACTTTTCATTTAGTATTCTTCCTCTCTCCTTTAGTTATAGATTATGCGATTAAGTTCCATAAGACCTCTCCTTCTGAAATTTTCTTTCTCCCCCTCAATTGATCATTCCATTTAAGAGTTTAGAATTTGAAGATAATGTTCAATAAATTGTCAATCTCAAAAATATGTTTCAGCTTATTTTCATAAGACTCAAGGTTTGAGATAAGACAACCTTTATAGAACTCATCTCAAGGTAATTAAAGCATGTCTGTAATATAAGGAGGTTCATCAAAATCAATCCATAAAATTAAGGTATCATCAAAATAAAGTACTTTAGGATAGATACTGAATATCTAAAGCTCCCCCTCAAAAGATGCATTCTTCTTTAATCATTTTAAATTGTTGAATTTCAGATTTTATGATAAACGTGAATAACACTGAAATTCTGTAATATCGAGAATGTAGAGTGATCTAGAATTATTCAAAATTTGTAGTAATACTCTTTCTAATCCTTTACGAACAAGTTATGCTTTCTCTTAATCTTAGAGAAAATGTATGAAATATTAATCAGAAAATGATTCATTTGAAGCTCAATTTCTTTCAAAGCATTTACATTTTCTTTCTTTTAGAGTCATTTGAGTGACTGAAATATTTCTAGTTTTAAGATCATTCACTCTATTGATGGAAATCTTTAATAATGTAGGAGAGAAAAACATATAGATGATCATTGAGGTATATATATTTATAGAACTCAATTTCTTAATATAGTTTTTCAGCAATGATACATGAAGCACAATAAATCTTTTTAATATCAAAATAAAATCATATATTTAGAAATTTTTGTTTGCAATCAAGATCATCGAAAGACACATCATTTGACCAATATTAGTATACTTTGAAGATAAGAAATGATATGTTTCGGATGCGTATCGGAGCAATCAACCAAAGGCATCAAATTAATTCTGTTTTTCTTAAATTAAGATTTTATTTAAAATCATATTAGTTTAAGCTTTTATACAAAATCAGATTCTGAATTACATAGGATTTTCAATAGCTTTCTAAGTCATAATTGAGATATGTATCTTTCACAATGTAGCTCATCTTAAATGTTACGATTGAAAAATACATATTTCAATAACATTAAAGCACTTTCAGAATCTTTGTGTTTAATTTTGAGTTTGATACAAAAGGATATTTTAACAAGTATTAGGACATTATGTATCAAAGTTAGGCAAGTAGAAAGATAGATCAAAATCAATTTATTCCCTAAATAGAGATATTCTTCTCTTCTCCTTTCTACAATTTATTTAGCTTTCAGATTTTAAAATGATTGTGAATGACAAATCTGAAATTTCTTTTCAATAAAATACAAAGATGTTATGCAGTATTTCACATTCAATCAATTGTCCAAGTATGGAACTACAAAATATTGAGAACCCATAATTCAAAATATCATACCATATGCAAATATATTGTGTTAAGTCATACATTAAAATATAAGAACAAGCATGTCAAGGATCAAATCAATTCTTTTCAAATAACTCCCCCTATTTAAATATAATCTTGCATGATTTCATCCTTAAAAGTGTTTTCAAGTGAAAAAGACTTGATTCTTCTTATATACTTTCATTTACTTTGTCTTTCATTTTTACTTTCTTATGCTCTATACTCTATTTGCTCCCTATCCGGTGGAGTTGGGAAGGGGCACGAGGTACTACCACTAGCCTCCCTCTTGTGCCGTCCCTAATATGCCCTACACCGAATAGTTGGGTCAAATAGTGCCGGGTACTACCACTAGCCTCCCCATTGGCACCATCCCTATGATGAGCAATATAGAAAGGTTAAAATGTTCACTTAACTCTCCCTGTTTAAGTGTAATTAATTATGGATTTTATCTTTCAACGTCTCACAAATGTGGTATTATGTTGTTTTGCTTTTCCTTAAGATTGAAGTATTTGCCTTTACTTAGATTTTTTCTCTTGAACATGTCCATTTTCTTTTCTTTATCTCTCTCCTTTTTGTTATTCTCAAGTAATTTACATGAAAGAGAATAAAGAATATAGATGTATTATGCAAACAACATTTTCATTGTGCTCAAGGATTCATAACTTCTCACAAGTTATTTTACATCAAAATTTTAAGCATATACTTGTGTATTTCATGGTTATGACATAGGCAAAGATATATTTTAGTTTGGGCAAACCATGAAACAATTTCTAAAAGTATAAGTCAGTCAATACACATATAGACATGATATCAAAAATTAATAATTAAAGAATTTAATCATGCCATAATAGATTTAAGTTATTGACTTTGCTCAATTAATTTGTGAGAAAGGTATCTAAATTACCTATTCATTATATGTTCTTCAAGCCAAACTAGATTTCTTATGTGTGAACTTTTGGCTGAAGAAGATCCTCTCTCTTGTTTGCATGTGAATGTTTAGTGTATCTTACATGAAGATATCCTTCAAGTTGAAATTTCTCATTTTTCTTTCTTGAAGGAAGGTATTAGTTTCTTTAAGATACAAAGCATTCATCCAACATATATTTTTTTAACTAGATGACTCAATATAAGATATGACAATAGTTGCATGTTGAGTCACTTTACTCAAGAGATTCCCTAAATATAAGCAAGCACATATCACTTGAACTAAAGAGATAGTTTCATTAAATCAGATGGTTCAAGGACAAGCATGTGAGGCAATAGGTAGATTTATCAAGGTCAAATCAATTTCTTATTTTCAAAATCAATTTAGTTTAGATTTTATTCAATAAGGCACGCTAGCTAAGTTTTAATCAACTTATCTTAAACAGTTGTTTTCTATCACAATTCAGATTTGATTTATTTGTTTATCAATAAATTGATTCATTAAAGTTAGATTGATGTCTTTGCACAAGGTCACATATGAGCATACAACCTGGTCTACTAGCTGTATGATAAAATATTATTCTATCATGCTTCAATACAGCTTTAAACAATAGATCTTTTTGCTCATTCTTTTCAATTCTACAGATGGGGTCATAGACATACCTTCTTCATGCCAATCTTCTATGAGAGTTTTCTTGTGGTACATTGGTCATGAGATCCCCTTTCTGTTTTCTTAATTTGGAGTTTGAGAGAAGATGTTATTCATTCATCATACATTTTCAACTCACCTTGCAATATAACTCTTCATTAGTGAACCAGAAATGATGTCATTATGTTACTTTTGAGCAGTGGTGTCAACATTTTTTGATGCAAAGATTTCACTTACCTTCTATCAAAAAGGTTTTTAGCTTTTATATCATGCTCTTGATGCTTGTATCAAATCATATATTGCTTTATCATTTGTAATGGTGTTTTCAAATATGGTGGTTATTTATATATCTTCTTTAATAAGTAAGCATAGGAGTCCATTCTCATAAATTGATGGACTTTCATAAAGCAAGCAATGATGATGGTGTCTTATTCTATCATGCAAAAATTTCATAGATCTATTTCATCTTTTTTAATTTAGTCTTTTGTAGTCATCACTTTTTCTTCATTAAGAGCATATCTGAAATCCAAGTTGGTTCTAATTATTAACAAGTTTTTCAGATTGTTATATGTAAAGATTAACCATATTATAATTTATTTTAGTATCTTGATAATAAATCATTAGTCTCATAAAGTACTTGATATTTTTGCAACTAAAACTTTTCATTGAATACTCTATTGCATTGCTTGATGAATGATATCCAAGGATAGACATATCTCTATCAGATTTGGCATTTTTTCATAAGAGCATATCAAGCATAACTGTACGACTGAAAAATATGAAAGATATGCAATGGTTCATTTTTCATTTTTTTTCAGAAGATCAAAATTTTCATCAGAAATAGATCTAATAGAAATCATATGTATGACAAGCAGTGATGATAGTCTTTTAAAAATTATTTAAGTAGATGACTATCATACATAATTGTCTTTTTCATTTCTTCAAGAATTCTATTAACCCCTTTTTACTTATGATGTCCATGGAGCTGAAATAATTGAATTTAATACTATTTTCTGTATAACCTTAATCTGGATTTTGGTTTTCAACACTGTGCCATGATCTTCACAGTTTGGAAACCTTTTTCATTTGAAACGCTTCTACAAGATTTAGTAAATACAGAAAAATACTTCAGTTTTATTCTCCAAGAACAAGTCCAATGTAAGCTTTTGAAGACTTAGAGATGGAAACAACATCTTTAGATTTAGAAATGATTTTTGTTTGTTTCCTTAGTTAGCATGCATAGCAAAACTTTGACCTTTAAGTAGATAATCTAAACAAGCCTATGGCAAGGTCTTTTGATATTAAGTACATACTAGCATGAGTTGATTCTATGTGCCAAGGATGGTTTCTTTAATCTTGGTATTCAAAAGCATACCAAGTACACATTATCATATTGATGATCAATAAAAATAATGCCATAGACAAAAATTCTTAATCAAGCATATAGAGGGTTCATAGAGTTATTTTTAATGAATTAATTAATCATTTAGCAACTTATCCAATAGTGAGTGGAGCATACAAAAAAAATGAAGTGATTTGATATTTTCTTTTCATACCCAAAAAGACAAATATCACTTATATCACAAAAATGATTAATACTTTCAAGTTATGTTTTAATCAACTAATAAAGTAATTTCAATACGAGAAGATGTAAGAATTACTTATTTCATCCTTTCTTTCATTTAAATCATTCTTTTTAATTACATTTTAAATTCAATTCTTTAACACATGTCTAGAGCACCCATTGTTTAGATAACATCTTTCATTAGAACCTTGGATAGCTAGACATGCTTGCTGAAAGAATAATCATATTTTCAACTTAGGAACCCAAGCTCTTTTGGGTCCTTGTAGGTTAGCTATAATTGTTCCTTTTGGAACCCATATTCTCTTAATAGCTATTTTGTCCATGAATTTACAGATTTTAGGATTACAAGGGATGTATTTCTGTATCCTCTTGTTGAATTTAACAAACTTAGATCGAACATGAGTAGTAGGAAAACTTTTAATTTTCTGTTTCTCCCTTTTTGGTTCATTAAATTTGTAATGTATAGATTTAGGGACAACAGAAGAGATTTTACTTAGCTTTTGTTTATGAGAATCTGTTTTAGAGTAATTAAAAACTGTTTTAACAAACATATTCTTAAAAGGTTTTTGGGTGTACCAAGGTTGATATCCTAATGTAACTTTATCAAATTCAGCTCCTTGATCATTTATCATTAGGTTCAATTTTTCAGAGCTGAGGGTAAATCTTTCAACAACAGGTTTTAATCTGTCAACTTCTTTAGTTAATCTTCTGTTATCTTCTGAAAGTAACTCATTGTTTTTCTTAAGTTTATCATGACTTTCAGTGAGAAGTTGATCTCTTTGATTTAGTTCTTGATTTTCTTTAATTAAGATTTCAGTTTTACTGGTTAGTTTCAGTTTTTCATCTATTAGAATTTGATTTTCAATCTTCAAGTTTTTGTTCTTACAAATAAGTTTCTTATATTCTAAATACAAATCAGAAAAGGCATCATGGAGTTCATCAAATGTAAAATTGCTTTCAGTTTCAGCATGTACCTCTTGTGCCACCAAGCATAGATTTTCAATATGATACTGCTCTCCTTCTACACATGATATTTCAGATTTGTTAGTGCATTCATATTTGTCTTCAAGCATATTCCATATTTCTTTAGCAGTCATGCAAGAAGATATGCAATTAAACTCATTCCTATCTAATGCACAATATAAAAGGTTCATGGCATCAGCATTCAATTGTGCTAAATCCTTTTCATTAAAAGTTTGAGAGAGTGTGTGAAGATCATTTATTATGATTTTCCAATAATAGTTTTGTGATTGAATAAAGATGCGCATGCGTATTTTCCAATGTGTATAGTTTATGCCATTAAATAGTGGTGGTGTATCAATTGATTGTCCTTCTCCTAGAAAACTATCTATTTGAGTTGTCATGATCTTTGGCTCTAGTCGGTTAAGACTACAAATAATATTTGAGCACCTGCTCTGATACCACTTGTTGCCCAAGGTGACAACCCAAGAGGGGGGGTGAATTGGGTCTTTTAAAACCTTTTAAACTACTTCTAATCTTTTAGATTAATTATGCTAAGTTGTATGGATGCTTAGTGAAGCTTAACCTTAGCAAGAGTATGATTCTAATCTAATCAACTATTAAGCAGTGGGTTCAATAAAAGATTAGTCTAATTTTGCCCTAGTATGCTATTCAATTTAATGATTGAGTAAATTGATTATGCTTGCAACTAAAGGATGCACGAAGAAGAGTTAAGCAAGCTTAATATCTAAGTAAGTGAGTGAGGAGGTCAGTCAACAAAGAGCATCACAAACACAACAAAAATATAGTGGTTCGGTGCACCCAGCACCTACATCCACTCCCCAAGACCTCTTGGGAATTTCACTATAATCCTAGCGATTACAGCCGGTTGTTTTACAAGCTCACAACCCAACTTGTTGTTTTACGAGCGCACAACGAACTCGGTCGGTTTTCCCAGGCTCACCGACTAGAACCACTCCGATTGTTTTCCCGGGCTCACAATCAAACCCTTACACGTTGGTTTTACCCTCGGCTCACCAACAAACCTAAACCCCGTTGGTTTTCCCTTTGGCTCACCAACAAACCTTACCCGTTGGTTTTCCCTTTGGCTCACCAACAAACCTTTACCCCTTGATTCAATCCCGTGATTGAATCAAGTTACAAGATATTATAACAAAGTTTAAATAAATCAAAGCTTCTTAAACAAGCAAATATAACACTATAAGCAAATAGAGTAAAGTGAAGTCCTCAAACGAGTTTGAAGATGAAGGAGCTCGACTTCTTCTTTACTTGACCCTCTTCTGATTTGGCACGAAGTGGAGGATCACTGAGGCAGCACACGGATGGAGAGGAAGCTTTGGGATTCACTTGGATGCTCTTCTTCCCTCTATTTCACTTTGAATGGCCCTTTTGTGCTTTTGGGAGATTTCCCTTGTAATCTCTTCCCTAAAAGTTCTCTCCCACTTCCATGAGTTCTCCCCTAGCTCTTTTTTTTATAGCTTTAGATGGCGTGGAAACAAGAATATAGCTGTTAGAGACAAGAAAAAGAGCCGTTGGACACAGTCTGCATTTTCTGACAATGTTACCGTTGGGATCGGAGTCGACTCGCGCGATCAGGAGTCGACTCGCCTGTTGCAGGAGTCGGCTCGTGCTTTACTGGAGACGACTCCGGCCACTATTCCAAATTTGAATTAAAGTGCATGCCTTGACTGGGAGTCGACTCGGCTTCTGGAACTGACCTGGCAATTTCGGAGTCGGCTCATCCACTGAAGTCCGTGGATCCATTTTGAATTTTGTCCTCTCGAGTCGACTCGACTGTCCTGGGAGTCGACTCGAATCTCAGAGCCCGAACTCCCGATCCTCTGTCTTTTGGCTCGTCCAGTCTTGGAGTCGACTCGAACTTTCTTGGAGTCGACTCGGCTCTCAGTTTGCCGAAACACAGCCTTCTGCCATCTTGGTGTAGCGCTGCCCTGGAGTCGACTCGAGCTGTCTGGGAGTCGACTCGAATCTCAGAGGCTACTTGGTTTTCTGTCTGTTGATGGTCGCGGAGTCTCGGAGTCGACTCGTGCAATGCGGGAGTCGACTCGAATCTCAGAGTCCAAAAATGCTCTCTGACTTTTTCTTGTGTTCCGCTGAGAGTCGACTCTTGCTTTCTTTGGAGTCGACCTACCAACCATCGGAGTCGTCTCGCGTTCCACTGGAGTCGACTCGAATCTCAGACCCGAAAACTGCTCTCTAACTTTTCTGCCTGTGACTCCTAGGAGTCGACTCATACTTTTCCGGAGTCGACTCATACTTCTCCGGAGTCGACTCGAATTCCACTGGAGTCGACTCGAAGACTGTTCTTTTGAATTTCTTTTTGATTTTACTTCCTCCAATTTGAATCCTTTGAACTTTAAACTTTGGGCCAATAAATTGTAGCTTTCTTCCAACTTGAGAGCTTTGGAGGCCTTCTTGTGTTCTTCCAACTTGCTATGTTCCTTGCAAAATAAATATCTTTCTCCTTGCAACATAAACATTAGTATCTATACTTCAAGGTTTTGTGATCATCAAAATCAATCTATGAATCAATCTTTGGGTCATCAAGAAATATAAAGTGGAGAAAGAGTTTTTCACTATCGAACTCAAGTCAAATAAATCTAGACATATGACAGACGACGGGATTTGACGAGTTTTCCATGACCTCCAATCTGTAGGGATCCACGATAGAAGGACTGTATCATACGATTGCTGCACCTAGAGGTTCATCATTCTATTCTGCTGGGTGGCCACTACATACTGCTAGGAGTCACTGGTGGATGGTGAGACTCACAGGGATCATCTCGATGGTCGATAATCCCTGGTGAGTTGAGTTGGAATTGTTTCAACCCATTGAAAGGATTTTTCAATGATATTGTGATAGAGATCATAATATATCTCACTACCAGTCAGAATGGAACCTATGGGGTCACACACATTAGAGGTATTGACCGATCCAATGGTTGAATGTGATTAGGAATCACAAATAATCAATTAGATTGATAAATGAAAACCCGCTAAGAGTTATTAGAAGAAGGAATAATTGCAATCGGATTGTAATTTAATTTAATTAATTGGATTTAATTAATTGGACTTGATCATGAGTCCTACTTGGAGTGGGAATCATGGAGTCCTAATTGGATTAGGATTTCAAATTAAATTAGAGTCCTACTTGGAATAGGATTTTTAATGTCCTAATTGTCTTAGGACTGAAATTTGAACAAGTCCTGATTAGATTAGGATTTTCTTAAGTCCTAATTAATTTTAAATTTAATCTAATTAATTTCATGACTCCTAATTGGATTAGGATTGAAGAGTTCAATAGAGTCATGGGTTCAATTAAGTCCTAATTAGATTAGGATTGGGAGGAAATTGAAATAGGTCCATACAAGTCCTATTTTGACTAGGATTGGACTCATGCACTAGACCCAAATTAAATCACCCATTAATTTGATTAAGTGGCAGATTTAAATGGATAAGAGGGAGGGGAATATGCCCCTCCCTTTGGAGCCATGCCGTGGGAGAAAAAGGAGGGGCGCATGCCCTCCTAGGTGGCATGAAATAGAGATAAGGATGAGCTCCTAAAAAATAGGAGCTCATCTTTATCCCTTTGCAATTAAAAAGGGAGCATTGAATTTCGGCCAAAAAGAATGTTTTTCTCCTCATTCCAGCCGTGAGCACCCTTCTCCATCTTCCTCCTTTGAGCCACAATCAAGAGAAGAAAAAGAAAGCTTGGGACGCCCTCTTCCTTCTTCATCTTGGTTCCAAAAAGGAAGAAAAAGAGAAAGGCTGTGGGTCTTGTTTTCTTCTTCCTAAATCCATCCTTCTTCTTCTTCCTCTCAAGCCAATCAAAGGTTGATTCAAAGGAGAGGACTTCAGCCATCCATAGCCATCTCTGCAAGGGAGCTAGCACCCCGGTGAGATCCAAAGGCTTCGATCGAGTCAGTACTTCGTGTGGATACCTGTAGAGGCCGGACGCGTGTGCGGCTTCCACTGAGCCTTGATCAAATACCATGTAAATCAGATTTGCGGAGACCATCTACCCGCACAAGGTGAAGATCTGATCTTCTTAATGATTTTAAAATGGTTTAAAATAATTTAATTCTAATCTATCTACAAACGAAAGGTTTTAAAACACGTTCATGGCGATGAACGGATTCCGCATATGTTTTTCCGCTGCAATCTGAAATTATTTCGAATTTTCATGGCATATGTGGGATGCTAACATAAATAGGCCGGCATTCCTATCCAACCATATATGGTAGGACTGGTACGCCACAAAAATTCCTGCCTCAGCAGATTTAGAACACCGCGTGGAATCTCTCAACAGATGAATCAGGTCCTGCGTCGAAGCTGTCGAAGCCGGGAACGGAACCAGTGATCTCCCCCTTACCTCTCGGGACCGGCAAGAGCTCTTCACTCTTAAGTTGCTTCCTCCTGACGGACCGGCGAAGAGCAGAATTCCGCGTGTAGAATAAAAAGGTTAAGTGCTTAGTGAAAAATATAATATAATATATATATATAGTTTGGGTTCCTGTACCTTCGTTCCTAAAATTTTTTATGATTATATATTAATTTTTATTTTTTATTTATATATAATTCTTCTAAACTTTTCCATTTCTACAAATCAATCATCCTATTAACTTTGAATGGACAACTAGATTGATCAAAATTACAATATATATATATATAAAACATATTAAAAAATATTAAATTAATGTCATTAGATGAGTAAAGTAAAATATTTCATTCTTGTCAACTTAGCTGGTACCAAACTTCAGGGATTAAAGTAACAATATAAAATTTTAGCGACTGATATGTAAATATAGAAGTTTTTAGGAGCTAATCTTTCAAAAAAACACTGGTTCCTCTCATAGAGCCCACTGGCATCCGAGATTAGCTCGCTCAGCAGCAATCCAACTGTGAGTACCGGACCGTCCTAAAATATAGTCGAAGTTAGATTCCAATTAGTCTATAAGAAATGATCTAAAGTGATTTTGATCCGAGGCGACTTGAGGTCATCTTGGTGAAGTGGGCTCCTACCGGGTCTACTCATGATTAGTGTTGATCATGAGTCGGATCTCAAATTTAAACTATATTCATTTTAGATCAGATTTTTAACTGAGACTACTTAAAATTTAAAATTTTCTGCATCCAAATCCAGCACTCAATCTGCTCTAGTTATGGCATAAGGCAAGAAATCGTAACTACATAATCTTGAGATATAAAGCACACTTTCTTTATTATCATTTGTTGTAGATGTAGCCACTGTAAATAGCGATGTAAATCCTTTACCATGCCGCAATTCCCTACCATCTGCCATATGTCAAGGAGCAAGGACTGCTCATCCGACTCGGCAAGTCGCCCACAGATCCCCTCGATCACCAAGGCCAAGTCGCCTCCAAGTAGATATACTCCGCACCCAGAGCGTGCCTCGCATAGGAGAGACCCTCCCATGTCGCCTGCAGCTCTGCACCAATGATAGGGGTGTCGTAGATCCGTCGACCGCTAGCCGCCACAAACCTAGAGTGGTGATATCTGATGATAAAGCCCACTTCCCTCCTCTCGCCTCGCTCATCAGCACTGCCATCAAAATTTACCTTGATGAAGCAAAAGGGTGGGGGCTCACAGGAAACAAATGCAAACTTGGTTGTTGACACACCTGGACAGGAGACCTAGATGTCCCTAGCCTCAGGGGAATAAAATAGTGCACTACTTATGAACTCTGACGCATGAAGCAGAGCTCTGGCCGCCACCGCCCTTAGCTGGGACCACTTGTCCTCGAAGATCCGGGCGCTCCTATCAGCAGTATGATAGGCCAAATAGGCACACCGGACCCCCCACTCCACCATGTATGGCCTCCTCGCCGACACTCGCAGTCGAAAAAAAAAGTCCTCCGACAAGGACCGGCTCTACCCGACGACGGGAACGAGCCCCACGCACTGCCAAACTTGGGCTGCACGCAAACAGCAGAAGAGAGCATGGCAAATGGTCTCCTCTATCGCTGAGCAGACTCCACAAGTGGGGGACACCCTCAACTCTCTACTCGCCAGTATACCCCCGATCGGTAGGCACCCCCAAACTACCTTTCAAAGGAACATGGCATCCCGGAGGTGGGTACGCAGCCGCCAGATCCAAGCTCGGTTATTCATCGGTTATATTGTCGATATATCTCAATATTGTTTTTCTTTGCAACTATGTATGCAATCACTTATTCATCGGTTACCATAGTTGTTTTATTATTGTTTATATGACTTGATAATATATTTTTAATCCAATGAGAATAAGGCATTGGATTTTTTTTAAGGCAAAAGGAGCTATAAAGAGAAGGGAGGGATTAAAGAAATGGATGGTTGTGAAAGATTACTTTGTTGCCTTATGCAAGTTACAAAATATTTAGCTCTATGTAAGAGGTTTTCATATTATATATATTATATATTAGCAAGCATACTTAAGGTTAGCGTTCTTCTAAGATGTAGGTAAGAGGATAATATATAGAAAATTATGATTTTTTTGCTAGTGAAATTGTGATTTTTGTATTATTTAATTTATTTTTTTATATGTCGTAGGAAATATCATTTTGGGAAGAAGTTTCACTTGCATATGCTCTATAATTTTTCTTTGTGATGAAGATTGCAGCCTATTATATCGTACTTCCACTATCTATTCTTACTCCAAAGTCAGCATTCCTCTTGGAGAGTTGTTTATATTCCAAAAACCATTACTATTCTTGATGCCATCAGAAAGAGGTTCGAAACTTTCAAATTATTGAATATTCCTTTACTCTTGATGAGATGAACTGAATAGCTGAGTTACATTTCAAAAGTAAACCTACCAACTTTATAATATAAATACTAACTATTTGAGCTTGAATTTATTGTCATTTATATGCATAAACATGAAATATGTGCACCAACTCTCCGCCTATCGATTTCTTTTAACTTCTAGAGCTTTGATTTGGATGTCACATAACTATTTTATGTGGCTCTGGATTAATATGTTTGCAAAATGTGATGTCTAGGCACCAGATGAAAGCAACCATGGATTTGAAGCAGGTGGTACAAAATTAGCGGCTTGTATTAGAGAAGCTGGAAGATGCTCTCAAGGGAAAGCCTTTATACTTGAAAAGCCTCCTATGTGGTTGAGAGACATAAAAATCATGCATATTGGAGATGATTACATCATATGTATATATTACCAGTCTCGGTGATTTACATTATATCATCGGATCTATCAAGTTCTCAAAGATTAGATTTACAGCCTCTCTTTATTGTGTGTATGCTACAATCTCGCCTATGGAAGAAAAAAAATACTATATTTATATCTAACTCTATGAAACTCGTAAAAAAACCAACTCATAAAATATCACAAAGTTTATTGCATATTTAAGACAATATCACTAACCTTAAGATAATATAGCTCAACTAAACTAAATCTTAATATCAAACTAGTTGAGGTCGGCTATATGAATCATTTTGTTCCATTTCACTTCATTTATAGCTATATTTAGAGCTACTTCATTTTGTTATAGCTACTTTATGCATATTTAGAGCTACTTCCGGTTACAAAATTTGGGTCATAAGTAGGTTAACTTCATGACTAACCTATTTAGTAAATTGGTTGGTTTTAAGTTTAGAGTTCTCACCCATCTAACTTATTTAATAATTGGATAGGGCCATGACATTAACATTTCTACTCTATTGAAGATCATTTAAACCATTTAAGATGTATGTAACTAGTTTGAGAATCATTTTATCTGTTATCATACATTAAAGAATTTGTGCACCGGACTAAATTCTGTGGAGCCCTCAAAGTGCCATGCATCAAGGTGGTTGGAAACTTTCCTTTTCAAGTACTCTATTAAAGATATTATTGAAAACAAATTATTAAAATCCAAAGGCACATTCCAAATAGCATGTGCTCAAAAAATGTTGGAACGTGGGCACCAAGGAACTTTATGCTTAAGGCCTAACTGTTTTGGGTTGGTGAGTCTTCCCCAGAGAAAGTTAGATGACCAACGATAGCTTTTTAATAGTTAACATATGACCATGAATATGTTTTTGAGATGATGAACAATACCTGCCGTTTCTTGGTATCCTTCTTGAGTGAGGATTGAGGTATTCTTGTTTTGCCCACGAAGGATGGTGGTATATATTGCTGACCATATGACATCTGCTGTATGGATGACTGTGAGAGATATTCCTTCTGAATTGTTAAATTGTTAAATATTTTATTTTTAAATGCTTATAAATGTTTTATTTCTAGATTGAATTAATAATTTTGGTTTACCATTAAATAAATAGATAAATAAATCTACAAACACTAATATCAAAGGAAAGGCCTCAGGCCCTTTCTGCTCTCGCAGCGCCCAGTTATGTGTTCGTATCTTGGGTGCCTCCACTCTCTAACTTTCTACTGGTGAATTTTGATGGCAGTGTGGCAGACAATGGGAGATGGAGAGGTGTAGACTTCGTCATCAGAGGTCAGCGGCGGCAGGGGAGGGGGGCAGCGGATTTTCGATGCTTCGGTGGTGTATGCTTGGGAGGGCATTTTCTTTGTCCGAAAGACATTAGGTGCGGACCGACTCATTCTTGAGGGCGACTCGGCCACGGTGATCAATTAGATCCGAGGTCGGGGTCGTGCAGATGAGAGTAGGCCGCTATTTTTCGATATTCTTAGAGTATGGCAAGAGTGTAATGCCCATAAGGCCACACACACCTACAGAAAAGCGAATGGAGCAGCTGATTGGGTTGCATCCTATGCGGCCCACCACTTTGGCGGATTTGTAGAGATGGAGCGTGACAGAGTGCTAGGTTCTTTATCTGCTTTGTTGTTTTCTGATTTTGTTGGCCGCATCCGCATCCGTCTGGTGTGAAAAAAAATAAAAAAAATAAAAAAAATAAAAAGAAAAGAAAAGGTCTGCCAACGAGTTTTGAAAGGTGGGGTGGGAACGCTTCAGCGGGGATTTCAACGGTCAGGGCACGCCGGTAATTTTATGTCACAATCATGCTCCCAGGTCGCTACCCAGCAGAGCAAATCTCTCCGTGGGAACAAGAAATGAGATTGGAAAAAAAATCGTAAACAGAAGCAAGAAAATCAACAAAATTAAAAAAATATGAACACCGATTTCGCAATGGACTGCCACCATTTGACTGGAAGAAAAACTGGTCTCCAACGTAGTTCAATTCTTGCACTCTAAGAACACCTGATGCCCCCAAAGCATGGCGATATTCAAATGTATAAATATCAGAACCCATAACTTGTGTCTGAAGTCAGGCCCAATTTGGCTTGCCAAGGTGAGTTTTTTTAACTCTAAACTTAGTTGCAATACTAGTTATTGTTGTTCCTCCCCTACTTTTGGTGGTTTCCTCCTCCCTCCTCCTCCTCCTCCCTGCCTCCCTCCCTCTCTCTCTTCTCTCTCTCTCCTCTCTCTCTCTCTCTCTCTCTCTCTCTCTCTCTCTCTCTCTCCATGCATATTAATCTGTCTTGGAAGGTCTGTTATGTTTGGTACGTCTTACAACCTTATTTTCTGTACAATGAATACATGTTACAACTTGACTTCATTCTGTTCCTTTTTGTTTTCCACTCTGAGATTCTAAAAGAGGAATATACATGTTCACAAGTCTTCTGGATCTATGTATACTGTTGGAGAGCTCTAAATGCTCTAATATGCTACCCTTCTCAAAGAAGAGATCATGACTCTTTTTAATTCAGATGCTGTCTATTTTCACATTTATTTGGTGTTCTCAATGTTACATGAAGCAATTATATCTATTTCCATTTAAGTGACGCAAGCTTTATTCTTCTTCTTCTGAACTTTAACATGGTTAGGTTCCCAAGAAGTTTCATTCAAACTAGGGGCTGCTCGTTAGGCTGAAGGCTCTAATTTTTCACCCCTAAAGTATCATTCTCTGTGTTGCGGCAGGTGATCCATTGATATTGAGCAGTGGGGGACCGTGAGGCCCAGAGAATTACAAGAGGCTTTTTTATTGAGTTCGTAGGCTAGAGATGGGGACTGAAGGAGAAAAGGAAAACATTGAACTTGAAGATGGTATAAGAACCAATGATATCGGATCCTCTAGCAATTCAGTAGTAAAAGTTCCTTCTGGAAAGCCTGCGAAATTGCAGGATCAGAATGAGAGCGAGAAGAGTAGGAAGCAGGACGACGGCAAGTATACCGTGCCATTTTACAAGCTGTTCGTATTTGCAGACTCAACTGATATAATTTTGATGATCTTGGGGACCGTGGGTGCGGTGGCAAATGGGCTCGCTCTGCCAGTTATGACAGTTCTCTTTGGAAACTTGATTGAATCTTTTGGAGGAGCTTCAGACATCCATGATGTAGTTCATAGAGTTTCCAAGGTGCGTGTTTCTGATGCAGATGCTAGTTTTTCAAACAAGCATGATTCTATTCTTCATAAAAATTCTGGGCATGATTTTGTTTTCGCTATCCTTCGTCATTCGATGCTCAATTTCTATTTTATTTGGTTTGATTCACTATGTTGAAATTTATGATAATTAGCTTATGTTAGCTTCAAAGTTTCTTTAGTCGATACTTCAACTGTTTATATGAATGGCAATTCTCTCTTATTTCATTTGAATTCAACTAAGATGAAAAATTAAATATATATCTAATCATTTTGGTGCTATAAAGTGATGAATGAGTCTAATCACGTTCAGGTAGCGCTTGAGTTTGTCTATCTAGCAATTGGATCAGGCGTGGCATCTTTCTTCCGTAAGTATCCTTTTGCTATTTGTATACATAAGAGCCAAGTTTGGTTTCAATTCTCCAATTTATGAAGTGCTGACTCCAAATGGCCTAATTTCTTTGTCAGAGGTGGCTTGTTGGATGGCTACTGGAGAAAGACAGGCCGCACGAATACGAAATTATACCTGAAAACCATACTACGGCAAGAAATGGATTCTTTGACAAGGAAACCAATACAGGAGAAGTTGTTGAGAGAATGTCGGTGACACTGTCCTCATTCAAGATGCCATGGGTGAAAAGGTACTGGTACCGTTTCATGCCATTTTTATTTGGCCTGTTGCCTTACAAATTGATGCATTTCATGACAAGGCTTGTAGTGGAAATTTAGTTCTTCTCCAGGTTTCTTGTGACTTCCAATCCTGTTAGCCTTCTAGACAATTGATGCATCTCTTTTTTCGAGCGATGTGTCCTAATCGATCTCATATCTATCACATTTTGCAGGTTGGTAAGTTATTCAGTTAACATCAACTTTTATCGGAGGTTTTGGCGGTTGCCTTTGTTCGAGGGTGGCTTCTCAGCTTGTTATGCTAGCCACACTTCCTCCACTTGTGGTGCTGGAGGAGTCATGTCCACCGTTGTATCCAAGATGGCATCCCGTGGACAGGCAGCTTATGGAAAAGCAGCAGCTGTTGTGGAACAGACCATTGGCTCAATTAGAACAGTAAGTTCTACACTTGTTCTAGGACAGGAGGACATGGTAGAACCATTTCATTTCTTAATATTTTAAAGCTATTTATTTTCAGAAATCTGACTGAAGTCTTTCTTAGGTTGCTTCTTTTACTGGGGAAAGGCATGCAGTGAACAAATACGGCGAATCTCTGAAAAGTGCTTACAGTTCAGGTGTTCAAGAAGGTCTGGCGCTGTGGATTAGGTCTTGGCACAGTCATGCTCTTCTTCTTCTGTGGGTATTCTTTGGGCATATGGTATGGAGCAAAACTGATATTGGACAAAGGTTACACAGGTGCTGACGTCATTAACGTGATATTTGCAGTCGTGACTGGCTCTTTGTAAGTTGCTAATTGCTTTGCATATTTTAATGAAACAAGCTTGGTGAAAGAAACATCTCATAACACATTATGCAAATTTCATCCAATACATGGAAGTTTTCACCAAAAAAGAAACTGAAGTGAACTGTCTTGGTTAATATGATAGGAGCACCTGCTGAAAATAGGGTGAAAAAGAGAGTTTGGTGCTCCCTTTCAATGCAAAAGTATTACACTTCCCTAAATTTTTTAGTGTTACTGGATGAATGCTAGGTCGAATTGATTACATTATATTCTGCTCATTTATATAGGAATCTGAATAAAGTACAAAACATTAAAAATTTATTAAGCATACTAAGAAACACACTCACACCCATGCATACACCCATACACACAGCAGGAAACTTAAAGGAAGACTATCATTTGAGGATTCATGAAGCCGGCACTAAATAATTAGAACAAGAGTTGATGGTTATGGTTATATGCAAACAGCACATAAGTGTAGGAAATTTGGGTAGTTAATGTATCGCTACTTATATATTGTGCTTTTCATATTCTCCTAGTACTTCTACCACCCCGATTTTCATGCAAATCAATCCAACCGTTGATGCTTGAAGTTGTATCTTCTAATGCCTCATACTATACTGCCCGACTTCTATAATTACAATCTCTATAATGTAGTTCTACAACTAGCTTAAAACTTATTTGATTTTTTAGTGAACAATTATTAAAATTTCTTTCAGATATCAGTACACCCTACATAATATGAAAACTTGAATTGGTGAAGGATTACAGATGGCCTGTCAAAAATATAGATTGGCCTGCTGACAAGAACTGATATATGAAACTTATACACCTAGAATGTTAATTAGTAGTGACAAATATAAAGATACCTTAAGTGAACTATATTATGCCATTCCGTATTCAGCTGTGAACTATACATGTAGAATATGCTGACCACTTCTGAATTCATTGGACTCATAAATTCAGCTAGCTTTTGTTATGCAGCATATTCACAAAAATGCAGCCGATGTAATAATACCAAATATCATCGAATTGTACATATTTTGTTCAACCATTATAATTGTATGTTGAATTTTGTGACAGCATCTATATTTGCAATCTTTAAGAGCTAACTGGCACCTAAAACATTTCGTGATGTCCAATCTTATACATTGCCTAATGTTATGTATTTCTGATATGAATTTTCCAGCTCTTTAGGGCAGGCATCACCATGCCATGACAGCATTTGCAGCAGGTCAAGCTGCAGCATATAAGATGTTTCAGACAATCAAACAGAAAGCCAGAAATAGATGCTTATGACACAAGTGGAAAGAAGCCAATGACATCCAAGGAGACATAGAATTTAGAGATGTTTATTTCAGTTATCCTGCCAGACCAGACGAGCAAATCTTCCATGGATTCTCTCTGTTTATAGAAAATGGAATGACTGTGGCCTTGGTTGGAGAGAGTGGAAGTGGAAAGTCCACTGTCGTCAGTTTGATAGAAGATTCTATGACCCACAGGCTGGTGAAGTTCTCATTGATGATATAAATATCAAGGAGTACAACTGAGATGGCTTAGAGGCAAAATTGGGCTTGTCAGTCAGGAACCAGTCCTATTTGCTTCTAGCATTAGAGATAAATAGCTACGGAAAAGATAATGCAACTACTGAAGAAATCAGAGCTGCAGCTGAGCTAGCTAATGCTGCAAGTTCATTGATAAAATGCCTCAGGTTTCAAACATCTGGTCTTTCAAAAAATGTTCTTTTCTTAAGTTTTAATTTTATCAGTCATCGCTAAAACTGATCACTTTCATAATAATAATCTTTTCCTATACTACTGAAAGCTTGTTACTTGTCAACAACATAAAGGAACGTATAGAATATTGGCTTCTTTCTCTTAGATCTTGCTGATTTGGGTTTCTTTTCTTTGTTTAATTTCATGTTGTTTTTACTTGGATTAGTTCATGATCATCTGAAATGTCTATGTCCAATATGTTCAGGGAATTGACACGATGGTTGGTGAGCATGGAACTCAACTATCTGGTGGGCAGAAGCAAAGAATTGCCATTGCAAGAGCAATTCTGAAAAATCCACGAATTTTACTTTTAGATGAAGCCACGAGCGCTCTAGATGCAGAGTCTGAACACATTGTGCAGGAGGCACTTGATAGGGTCATGACAAACCGAACAACAGTAGTAGTTGCTCACCGTTTGAGCACTGTGAGGAATGCCGGCACAATAGCGTCCTACATCGAGGATCGATTGTTGAAAAAGGTAAGGATCAATTAGACACAGTGACTGTCCATCCTCTCCTTCGCCAAAGCACCAACTAAATTGGTCCACTCCTACTTGATTTTGCATTAGTTAAAAAATGATTAATTCTATTGACTTATTTATAATCAAAAGATTGCCATAAATCTTGAACTTCTTTATTTATCATGATGAGCTAATTTAGTTTCTATTTTTATCAGGTTCACATTCAGAGCTGTTGAAGGATCCAGATGGCGCTTATTGCCAACTCATACGCTTGCAGGAAATGAACAAAGAATCAGATAATACAACCGGACCAGACCAGGACAAATCTGATATCGAGGGATTCAGGAAGGCGCTCTAGCAAAAAACTGTCCTTCACCCGTTCGGTTAGCCGAGGATCATCTAAAGGGCAAAGTAGTGGCCACTCGTTCCAAATGGCACTTGGTATGCCTATAGGAATTGATATCCAAGCAAGTACAACAGAGCAAACAAACATTCTAGAAACTGAAATGCCTCCTCAAGAACAAAAAGAAGTACCACTCCGCCGCCTTGCATACCTTAACAAACCAGAGCTCCCAGTGTTTCTACTTGGTTCGATTGCTGCCATCGTCAATGGAGTCATATTGCCAATATTCGCAATACTCTTATCCAATGTGATAAATGCATTTTACGAGCCACCCCACAAGCTCAAGAAGGATTCCAATTTTTGGTCATTAATGTTCCTGGTTTTTGGTTTGTGTCCTTACTTGCACTTCCAGCTAGATCATACTTCTTTGCTATTGCTGGCTCCAAATTGATAAGAAGAATAAGATTAATGACGTTCGAGAAGGTGATTAACATGGAGATAGAATGGTTTGATAAAGCTGAGAACTCCAGTGGAACAATTGGGGCAAGATTATCGCAGATGCAGCCAGTTAGGAGTCTTGTGGTGATGCACTTGCACTAATTGTTCAGAACACTGCCACTATGGTCTCTGGTTTGCTGATTGCTTTTCTTGCCAATTGGCAACTATCTCTTATTATCTTGGCTTTGATACCTCTCATAGGCCTCAATGGATATATCCAGTGAAGTTTATAAAGGGATTCAGTGCAGATGCAAAGGTTTGGCTATAGAACTATGAAAATTTTGCTTCTTTCAGAAGACTCTATGAAATTTGTTATATCTAGCATGAACTTCTAATATATATATATAATATATATATATATATATATATATATATATATATATATATATATATATATATATATATATATATATATAATATATATATATATATATATATATATATTGATAAAAATAGTTGTCTTCTAATGGCGCTTCTATTAATTAAATTAATTCATGAAGCTTCTTAGTAAGGAATTTTAAAACATTGTTGCTCTAAGACAGCATCTAGGAGAGATTTTTGTAAAATTCAAATACCTTTGCTTGTAGCTGTAACTTTAGAGAGGACATAGCTCTTTTCTTTAGACTAAAGAGTTTGGTGGTGCCATTGGATTTCTGATGAGGTGAAAAATTAAAATGGCTGCAGATGATGTAGAGGAAGCAAGTCAAGTTGCTAACGATGCAGTGGGAAGTATAAGAACAGTTGCTTCATTTCGGCCTGAGGAAAAGGTAATCAAACTGTACAAAGAAAATGTGAAGGCCCTTTGAGAACAGGAAGAAGCAAGGGATAATCAGTGGAATTGGTTTGGAATCTCGTTTTCTTGTTGTTTTGTGTCTATGCAACCAGCTTTTATGTTGGAGCTCAGCTTGTGAAGGGATGGGAAGACAACTTTTGGAAAAGTTTTTCGAGTACGTAATATCTTCTTCCTAAAATATTATCAGAAATTTCTATTTACGTTTAATTATTATATAATTTTCTTCAAAAACAAATAAGACAAGAGTTACTTTGGTTTCACAGTTGCATTATGAAGTTTTAATTCGGTCTTGCCATATTTGTCACGAAAAGCATAAAGAAATTAACCCAAATCGTTCAAGTCGCATGTATCATACATATGATTTGCAGTGATAATAAAAAATAAAAATAATATAATGTTTTCATACCAATTGAAGATTTGACAGTTAATAAATAAGCCTTTTATTTAGATCTTGTGGCTCTATTTAAAGTAGAAAATGAATAGAAGTAATTTTCTTCATTTACTTTAAGCATTAGCAAATTCTAATACAGCTACGAAACATCTATGAATGCTGAACTCATTGGATTACAAGATACATGACCAAATCATGCTTACAAAAACAACTAATGCAAAAGAAAATTTGATTTTCATGGCTACATCGCATGCAAATCGACAAGAACAATTGCTATAATCCTCCTTTTTATTGAGAAAGAGCTGAAGGGAAAACCTTCCATTGCTTCCATTCTGAACGAAACAAAAAAAGTTCTCCAAGAGGCCAGTAAGCAAAACAGACTACGAAGGATCACCCAATAACATGGAATGCTCCAACCTATCTTATCTGAAAAACTCAACCCAGAAATTAAAAAAATAGAGACATGAGCATTGCCACTAGCAGCCATTAATCATTTTAAAAACATTAGGAATCTAAAACATACAAAACAGAGCCATGAACTGCAACTTTTCAACAACAAACGAGATGTAAGAATACTACTATCCAAGGTTGGCTCTCTGTCCCATTCACTGCTTTTCCTTGAAGGACTTCTGAAGTGTGAACTATTGTTAACACCATGCATCTCACAGTGTCAAGATTAACCTTTCATATTATTGTCTCGACAAAAAGCTTTTAATGCTAAAACCGAAAATTGAACCTATGAGGTAATTGCACCCATCTTTGCTATTTTTCCCCTTATTTGTGATGGGAGAAGCTCATCATCCAGTTCATTAACATTATGAGAACAGCTATATTTGCTAATCTTGTTAATCTCAATTTCACCTTTCATCTGGCCACAGGTTTTCTTGCTCTTTCTTTTGCAGCCGTTGGAATTTCTCAGTCAAGCTCCATTGCACCCGGACTCTACCAAAGCCCAATCTGCTACAGCTTCGGTGTTCTCATCTTGATCGGAAGTCTAAGATAGACCCAAGTGATGATTGCTGGGATGATTTAAGAAGGCTGAAGGGCAACATCGAGTTTCGACATGTCAGTTTCAGGTATCCCTACAAGGCCTGATGTCCAAATCTTCCAAGACTTGTGCTTGGCTATACATGCTGGAAAGGTAATGGATCTGACATCAATAATTTCCATCTATTTTGTATATTCTTACATGTAGAACTTCTATAATTGAGCAAGTTAGACAAGTAGATTAAACTCAACCCATAGGAAGAATAAAATCTCCCATTCCTGTTGCTTACTGTGCTGCAACTAAAAACCGTCAAAATCCAAAAGCCAGTTGTTGGGTAGAGAGATCAACCATACTTGTTGGGAATACCCTTCAAATCCAAAGAGTCTAGATGGTAACCTTCGATAGGTTCATCTCCAATGCACAAACAGGCCAAAAGCCCCAATGGAAAATGATACACAGTCACTCTATGATAAATTTTGAAAAAATTATCATTTAAACTTACAAGTTTTACTTTGAAATCTAACAAGCTTCATTTAACTCTTAGACTGTTGCACTTGTTGGGGAGAGTGGCTGTGGAAAATCGACTGCCATATCATTGTTGCAGAGATTTTATGACCCTTATTCGGGTCAGATATTGCTAGATGGAATTGAAATACAAAGGTTCCAGCTGAGGTGGTTTAGGCAACAGATGGGTCTGGTGAGTCAAGAACCATCCCTGTTCAATGAGACAATCCGAGCCAATATTGCTTATGGAAAGGAAGGGCAGGCTACTGAAGCTGAGATCATAGCTTCTGCGGAGCTAGCAAATGCTCACAATTCATTAGTAGTTTGCAGAAGGTTGGATTCCACCACATAACTACTATTTCTTAAACTAATTCCAGCTGATTACTTTTTTCTTAATAAATTTGTCTCTTTCTACTGTCTTCAAAATATATGCCCATCAAAAAATGTGTTTTATTAACTTCTGAATCTCTTAATGAAAACTGAAACTGCAGGGTTATGACACATTAGTTGGAGAGCGAGGTATCCAGCTATCAGGAGGGCAGAAACAGCGTGTAGCGATCGCACGTGCCATAGTGAAAGATCCCAAAATCTTATTACTAGATGAGGCAACTAGTGCACTTGATGCTGAATCTGAACGAGTTGTTCAGGTGGCATTGGATCGAGTAATGGTCAATCGAACACGATTGTTATAGCCCATCGGTTATCTACAATAAAAGGTGCAGATGTGATTGCAGTGGTCAAAAATGGAATGATCATAGAGAAAGGGAAGCATGAAACACTTATTAATATCAAGGATGGGGCTTACGCTTCTTTAGTAGCACTTCACTCCAAGAGCCTCTTCATAGCATATGGCACTTCAGGCTGTCCATGTTTTACCCCTGTTTGCATTTTTTATTGAGGAGCATCCCAGGTGTCAATTTTGTTTGGTATCCCTGTATCTCTCATGCAACTCTAAATTCATGCAATCCTCATAATGTAACCATTTTAGCCTCTCACTGCAAAATGTGGTTAAGAAAAAAATCTATATACCACATATAAAGCTTGTTAATTGTGATTGTCATGTATCTTGTTTTTTGCAACTCTATGGGAGTAATTCAAACACAAGTTAATCATATGATTTTTCAAACAGTAAAATTAAAAGTGGTTGAATTACTGTTATTAAGTAATTAGTTGGAAACAACAATGCGGTATAATGGCAGATGTGTGCGAGGTTCAAAACTTGACGAGTGTAGACCAAAACCAATTCATATATGATTAACAAAGTTAAAGTTACCAAATTTTGAGCAGTCGATGCCAATCAGACGTGCTAAAGATTCAAACCATAGATTAACAAGCATAGGTCCCATGGAGAAAGATACTTCTATATCTTGCATTGAAAATCCTCCTCCTTTATTTCAATACATATATGGTCAGTTGTTGTAGTTCAAGATTGTTTTTGTTTATTTTTTTACTTTATACTTGAATAATGAACCAATAGATAAGATTTCCAGATGGGTTGGATATTGCTACTCACAACCTGGCTTCTCACCCTACAACTGCTCAATTGCAGCCTATTTCGATTGCAAGAGGTTATGCAGCACTTGTAACCCAACACTTCGTGCATTGCATGGTTCTCAAGCGCTATTCAAAAGCTAGAGTACAAACGTGTCATACACCGGGGATTTGGATTATAAGAAGATCCTCAAGTTATTGTTGCAGGCAAGCATGACAATCATAATATCATACAATCTAAAACAGCTCGTCTATTAAAGGAGGTATCAAGGATACTGCTCTAATCACTACGACTTTGCTCAGTAGTATAGAATGTAATGGAGGGATACAACCCCATGCCAGCTTATGGACATCTTATTTATCACTCTGTGGTTTCCATACACTACTATGATCACTGAGCTAAGTAATCAATCTGGTTTGCCAAGAAAAGGGAAAAAAGGGGGGACAATGCAAGAACTACTGTGAGCCTCTAAAGAAGGTGAACTTCTCTCCTGGTGGTAAAAACTCGCCTCGAACTCTCATGTAAGCAAACCACCTGGAGAGAAGTTCACCTTCTTACCCTGAGAGACAACCCGACTTTGAACCAAGATGGTGGTGTATCAACCTCATTTCTAAAAGAAAAATGAATGCAGCTTTCATCCAAGATATGAGGGTTCCAAGGCCTTTTTCACAGTACATGGTTCTCAGAGAATATCTGGAGGCAATCGGACATCCATGAGCTATGGTGAATTCAAAATTACCATTGCAATTCAATCTGCCAGTCATATTTTACAAGAAATCACAATGCATGTAATATTTGGGACTCTCAAAAAAAGAAATCCCAAATATCTTTCGTACCTGAAAAAGAAGAAAGAAAGAAATCTCCATTGCTTTTCATTTATCATTGGTGCAAAAAACAGCAACGCATGAAGAATCACCATCGATCAACCACATGTCTAGGTTCTCAAGCTCTCTCTGAACTGAAGTCAATGACATCCCCGAGACCAGAAAAGCATCTTCCTGCTGTCCAGAGCTGAGAGATTCAAAGCATCATCACCTAATCTTACACCAATGGATGATTCATCCAACTGCCACAACCGTACATCACCCTTGTCTTCCAAAGCTTTCGTAGCAAAGTACAAAAAATTCTTCTGTTCCAACGATATGGAATTACTGCCTAACAAAGACTTCCCCACTGCTGCCACATTAGAAATAAAATCAGCAACCCAAACTTTTAGGGAAGATGGAGAGCTCTTCATGTACATTAGCCCAACATCTTTTGCAGCAAAAAAGTCGTAGGATGGATCTGGTAACTCCAGTAAAGGATTACTAATTGGAATTATATTCCAATCGAGCCATAAATTGTATCCCAGTTCCAGAATCTTTTTAACAACATTGGCTTTAACCCAGATCTCCTTCATCAAATTCATGTCAAAATGTTCAAAACCATTTGATTTGTCGCTTCCAATGCTGCTGATCAATAGTTTTGCATCGATCACAGAATATCCTCTCTGGGCAAGGTCAATGAGAAACTCTGAATCATCACTGATAAGAATGAAGTTCTGCAAACCCACCCTCTCAAGATGGCAAATCAAGTTTCTTGCAATCCTCTGTACCGTCCGGTATAAACTTACCAGTATAATAGTTTTCTGCTCCTTGAAAGAGCGCAGAACAGATTCAAGTTCCTCGTACCTCCTGACAATTCTCCCAAGATGCACTTCTCTGAAGCAGAAATCGTACCATTTTAAATTTTTCAGGGGCTGCAGTTCCCAAAGATCAAAATCAATCGAGTTCTTGTCCAGTAATTTGGAATCAGGACCAGCTGTTTCCCATAATTTACACCTGCATCCCTGTAAGAGATGCTGAGGGCTCTTTCATGCAGAAAATGTGTGTAAATATTGTAGTATCCTCGGGAATGAATATATTTGATGAACCATGGAGTCCATATTCTATCACCCATCTTTTTGTACCATCCTGTTGTTACCTGAAAATGGGACAAGGAAACAAGATAAGAGATACTGTACAAGACATCACATAATGCATAGAGAACGCAATCACAAAGTATCTGAAATGGAATATATAAATCATATGCAAGCAAAACTAACATGCAAATAAGGACCCCTTTTTTGAATACTTTACTGAATGTTCTAATTATTCTTTTCATATGCAAGCAAAACTAACATGCAAATAAGGACCCCTTTTTGAATACTTTACTGAATGTTTTAATAATTCTTGTCATATCAAAATAAATAAAATTACCATGCCCTGCAGTATTGGTTTAATGCCTTTGGCTTTGTGAACATCGTACCACAAGCGAAATTCTTTCCATGGTCTTGGGAAAAGAAGTTGACCCCATGTGCCAACCATCTGGTATAGGAAAAGGTGTGTTTCACTGTCCAACCATAGTTTGTTTCCATGCTTTCCTATTTAATAACAAAGTCAATGAGTTAAAGGTCCCAATAAGCACCAGTACCTACAGCATTAATATCACAATGGGAATCATAAATAAATTGACAGGGGAACTTGTAGTAAGTTTGCAAATAGACTAAATATAATTAAAATCAATCTTACATACATTGTAAGCCTGAAACATTGTTGACCCTTTCCAAATAGCCAAAGTTTTAGGCCTCAATTGATTAGTTAATACTATCCATAAAATTGGCAAAGCTTAACTCTTTCATATTTCTGCTGCAGCAGATACCATGACAACCTGACAACTTTTTATTTTGAAGGGAGAAATACCCTATCAAAGTTGATATTATTACATTTTGCCTACAAAATCAAATTGTAAATCATAGCTTGTAAAAATGATAAGTATTTATCTATCCCATGCAAAAGATGAGGCCCTCTGATTCAAGGCCACTGTAGTCATGGTTATATATTCCTTAAGCATGAGCAACTTCAACATTTTTTAAAAACTGTAAGAGGCAGGCAGGACACCAAGTCCACCTAGTGCCTAGGCAAGGAGTGGCTGGCAAGTGGCAATAGATCATAAAAAAAAATAGTATACGAGAGAAATCTGACAAAATAGTTACAATTTAATAAAGGAAATGTTATATTCAATAAAGATAAAATAATTTGATGGAAGCATCGTCTTGGAACATGAAATACTAATTTATAAATCACTTTCATCCTACATGCTTGAACATAATGCAAAATGTTTAAGCGTCCACCTAGAAGTAGCTGCCTAGGCAGCCAAGCCAAGGTGCTTGTCTTTTAAAACAGCAGCAGCTTCATTCACCTCATTGCAACTTAATCAAGTTAGGCAAGCCTCAAACTATTGCAGTGGGAATTGCTACAATATACACTATTTTCTCCAAATTGCTGGATAACAACATTCATTTTGTACATCCTGATATATCATATATTAAAGAAATTCCTATGCCAACTATCAAAGAACTCAGATAAATGCAAGAATTTTGACCATCTGCTGATTGCAAAAGCTACTTCAAGAATGAGGTGGCAAATAAAAAAGTACATCCACACATGCTTTAAGATTAAGAAGTTTAAGTCAGATTCTTGTAGTCAAATCCAACATCTCCTCAGAAGAGAGATCATTTCTTTAAGAATCAAACTTGAAATAGACAGAACATTTTGCCTGATATAAAATTGACCTTAGCACTTTAAAGATTGATTCAGCAGATCTTATAAATAATAATGTAAGAGAATGAATCAAACAAAGTCAAATAATTGAAGGAAAGAGAAGGCTAAAAAATAACTTGCTAAAGTTTATTTAATTTCAATTGATCAGTGGATTAAGCATACAAAAGAGCCTTTATTCATAAGGTCCAATTCTTAACTAAGAATTGACTCTGTAGCCTGAGTAACCTGAGTTTAAAAAGGAGTCCTTTCAACTTACCAAATACTCAGCCACAGAAACAAAATTAGGCTCCCTCATCATACATTAAATATTCAAAACACATATATAACACAATCCTAAGAACTTCAAAACTTTCTCATAAATGTATAACTATATTAAGACCTCTAAACACTATTTTCAGTCAAAATGAATCTTAATGAAATTGTGAAAACAACATAAATCACTTACTATAGTAGTTCCCTTCTCCAACTAACCAAACATAGTGCCTATAAAACTCCTGTAAAGTGGCCTGTAAGCATATTATTATGGACTGTACTGCTGTTCTGAACTCCTAAATTTCCAATAATAATTATGGTTAGCTTTTGATAGCAAAAAACAAACTGACGGACCATATTTTGATTTCAACATCTAGCATAAAGACTGCCCTAGAAACAATACAAAAGCCATTGACTCAAAAAGAATAAAAGGTCTTTGATCGAATATGACTAGAGGAATTGCACTACTACCTAGATAAGGAGTCACCCTAATATCCAAGCATTCAGACTTCCAATTGGAGACCTTCATCGATATACCTCTAGGGATTATAGAAAACTAAAGCATGATACTGAATTGTTGCACTAGCCATATAAAACTTGGGGCAAACTGTTAGACAAAACATAATTTGCAATTTAAAACTAGTATAGGGATCCTATATTTAGTTTAGCAGCTTTATTTTCTGCAGATCTAGGGAATTCTTAATACACCTATGGTAATAAACAAGATATTTAGGTTCATCATATCTGTGCAATCTAAAATGAATACCAGCAAATCATGCAGTTAAAAAGGCCCATATGTAATGAGATTTAAGATGACAAAAGAATTGGCACCTGATAAAACTTACTTATCTTCTCAGAACAATCATAACTAGCAAGAACATTCCATCCATATGCAATTAGCTTCTTAGATCAAAGTAGTCATGGAAATTATGAGAACTTTCCATGACTGTTTCAATCAGATATTATCCTCCATAAGTTGATGACAATTTAGTGAACACGTGAATTTATTGTAAATAAGTTTCAGGTTTTCTAATATTTTTGAAGTATTGTTCAGTTAGTGAAATTAATGAAATATGATAATGATTAGGGACAAGGCTCATTTCTAAATGCACAATGAAATTTCTATACAAAAAGCATGGTCTATAATCTATGGTGCCCTGCCCATTACCTGTCATTTAGAATCATGCCATAGATAAGCAAGCAAGATGATTTCATATGAGGAATGAGAACAAGACTGGGTGCCCATACGACAAGAATCCTTATTAAAAATAAGGAAGAGAGCATTCTGCAACTTTTGTTGTTAAATTTCTTAAGAACTCTTCATAATGATGAATTAGAATTTTAATTAGTTAGGAAGTTAGTTGAATACGAATTCACTAGAAGAGCTTTGATATCTTCAAGAGTCCAGTTTTGACGTAGTTACTCTTGAAAAGGCCTATAGCGGTTACAACTTAGATTAAGAAAGTCTTCATCAGGATCTCTTCAAATTAGTATTGCAGAATTTTTTTATAAAAAATTAGTATTCTGGTCTCAATAAGCTCGTTCAAAGGCGCTCCGGAATCTGAACCTTTTAGAATTAGATGACAGATTTTCTTGTTTATAACATTAGATGGCAAACCTTTTTAGTTGTCTCCACTGTCTCCATTCATGCTTCTCCTCTTCTTCTTACACTTTTCTTTCTTCTTTCTCTTTTGTTGTTTTTATTTTTTTGCTAAGGTTTTTTCTCTTTTGTTTGGAAGAATCAATCTAGACTTAGGTGTAAACAAGGTGAGTTCAATTTGTTTTATAATCAAACCAAGCTTGAGGCAAACTCAAGCCATTTGCAAGCATCTCATTTATGAGATCTATCAAGGGCCTGAGATCCCTTGAGGCTTTCATAAGTACACAGGTATATCTCAAACTGATAGTGAAAATGCATTATGTTAATATAAAATATGACCTTAATAAAAAATAATTATAAAATACATTTCATATATAAAAATATATAAAAAATATATCCTAATGATTTGTTTATTCATATTTCAAGTTCTAATCTAGGCAAGCTCAAACAAGCGAGGTCAGGCTCTAGTTTAGCTCATTTACTAATCAAGCAAGACTAATCCAAGCCAAATTTCTAACTGAACACAAGCTCCTCACTATCAGGTCTCTTGTTTGACAGAAATATCAACACAAATCCAAAATAAAAGCATACAGAAACTCTATTTCAAAACCATGAACCTTCTTTTATTAACTGCAGTTTAACCTACTTTGCAATAAATTTTCCTCGTGCCCAACATCTCTCTAAATCTTCCTTTTCCAAATCTCTTCTATCATAGATTTCAGACAGCCAACACATTATTTTTCAACAGAGAAATTTCTTATAGATCTACTAATCCTACTTGGAATTGTGAACTCTACTTGTAGTATCAACATTACAACCGAGCAATATAAAGGGCTTTCAAAGAATCCTAAAACAAAAGTTTTCAAGTACTGAGCCAATCCCCTTGGTCATGAAGTTCAAGCTTCGGGCAACCAGGGAGTAACTCTTAAAGATTCCTTCAGGCATTAAAGGAGCCTCAGCAAAGAGAGGGAAAAAAAAAAAGCAAGGTCTGATATAAGACCATGGAAGTTTAACAAAAGGTCTAATACAAGGAATTGAAATTACTTCAGAAGCAGAGATTATAAGCAAAGTTGACTTCGAATAGATTTTCAGTAACATTGTATGTTATTCACTCATTCATGGTATAGATCACTAAGCAGCAGCTTGAGTGGATTGAAATCCAAGGGAATCAAGCTAGGGGGAAATTTTTGATTCCTCCTTTATAATCAACAATTAAAATCTCCTTGCAGAGTACGATTTATGGTCATTTGTAGGCAAAGAAAATACCATATGTACTAGATATGCAACTTATGGTACAAATAAGAATATATGAAACATGTACAACATTATGTGTTTGATGAGTTTAGTTTAGCCTTGAACAGTGTAAGTATAGGCATTCACAATAGCTTTCAAATGTCATTTTTTTCACTTAAAATAGGGAAAATGAATACACAAACCTAACAGTGCAGAGTCACTATAGGCCTAGCACATTGACAAATATGGCTTAACCAAATAATAGAGCATAGAAATATAGTAGCAATATTGAATGTACACATAAAACAAATGGATGGCTTAAAAATACTAAATTACATCAAATCATTAAAAATTATATGATAATAAGCTATTGGCACTAGGTAGGAATATTTAGCACCAAGACTGATATGTCTACCTCAAACATGATCGTCCACAGGATTTAGTGTGCATTATTAATCTATTATTGATGGAAACTAGGACAAATCACTAAACATAGAAGTCGCTTACTGATGGTAACTAGGTCGTGCCAATAGGATGAGAAATTGCTCTGGTTTCTTATTATATGCTCTGAATGTCCCACTAAAATTCTTTTAAGTGTCGCAAAAATCATAGTTAAAGCATTGGGAAGAGTTTCATAATAACACAAATTTTGGGGATCCAAAATTGAGATCCATATTAAGTAGGTAGTAGTAACCCAAACTCTCAAAAGCACTCGATATCTTTCATTTCAGCAAGAATGATCATTCAGAATTATTCAAATGTACAGTTAGTAATATAAGAGGTTAAAGCAGCTAGTGGTGCTGTAAAGCTATCAAGGATTAAAACATCAAATTCAAGGCACAGTTGGCCCACATACAAAATTTGAACATCATCTACTAAATGAACCAAAATTCATGTCTAAGTATATAATCAAAAATATAGGTTTCATTGTCTTTGCATAATATGGTCATTTAGTAAGCTGAAAAATGATTTATTAATGTTTTCATGAAATGTTATCTTCGCGATGTGATGAACTTTTAAAGATTGACAAACTGAGACGTGCTAAATAAATGTCTTAAACTAACAACCTATCAACTTATGATAACCATATTTTGCACATTTCAGATGAAATCCAAATAACTTTCGAAAATACATGATATTTTAGAAGAAATGTGCAAACTGACAAAAATGAATTGCAGTTGAGAACTTTCAAAGAAATGTGTTATCATGCGAAATATTAATTAAAAAAGCATCCAATCAAATGGCCAATGCTAGCACAATATGAAACCGTTTGCAAATATGCTTTTCTCAAGTCGCTCACAAGAGCAATTCATATATGTACCAAATGAATGGTTGAATTCACTGCTTATGGGTACACTGAGAAAAGAAGACACGTAAAAACTGGAGCCCATAAACATTACACGCAATCTTAGAATCGAAAAACCTACTAGACAGTAAACAATAATATTATATGATCCCATGCAACCTGTCTGCCAATTCCTCTTAACCTTATTACCATGACCTTGTAATTGTAAGTATAATTCTAATCCTCGACTGCATTAAGTTTTAGCTTCTTATGTTATCCCAACCAGCTGTCAACCTAACGCCATCCTTCTGCCTACGTAATGCCATTTTCTTCCTTTCTATTCCAGCTTGGTACCAGCACTGTTCATATTACTCAACAAAATCAACATACAATAACTCCAATTCAAAACTGCCATTCAATTCCACACTAACTTGATCTAGGAACATATATGAAACATCACAAAGACATATTATTGGCATATACCAAAGAGAATAGAGATCTAGAAATAGAGAATGATAGCCATACCTGCTACAAACCGTGGCCGCTGCAATGATGCCCCATAGATTAAAGGGCTATAGTTCGACCGATCATAATAATACTTCAAAATCAATTCTTTCAAGAACTTATAGTACAGCGGCGACAGCTCGAGATCATCCTCCACCACAAAGGCGAAGTCGTCGTCCGACTTCGGCCACCAGGCTTCCAGCCACTGAGCCTGAAGCCCGACATTGGCCGTCCGGTAATGCACGAGCTTCTCTCCATGGGGCCAACTGAAGCCATCGACGAGATCCAAGATCCGGCGCGATTCCTCCAGCTTCCGGTCCAGCAGGGCGGACCCGTTCGCGGGTCGATGGCCCGGAAGTGGTCGACGAAGACGTGGAGGTTCACCCGGTCGCCGCCGTAGTCGGCGGCGGAGAGGGAGCGGAGGCAGCGGCGAAGGGAGTCGATGCGGTCGAAGGTGAGGAGCTTGATGGTGATGGCGAAGCGCTGAGGGTTAGGGTTAGGGTTAGGGTTAGGGTTTTGGGAGTGGGAGAAATGGAGGGAGGAGTGGTAATGGTAGGAGTAGAGGAAGATGACGGCGAAGGAGAGGATGAAGAGGAGGGAAAGGAGGGATCCCCTTTTCGGGTGCATTTCGGGTTAGGGTTAGGGTTAGAAGAAATCAGGATCCATCTCTTGGTGTTTTTCGTTTTCCCTTCTCCTCTGGAGTTGGTCAGGGAGGGGAGTAGGAGGGCTTCAGGCGAGAGCTCTTCACTCTAAGTTGCTTCCTCCCCGACGGGCCGGCGAAGAGCAGATTTCCGCGTGTAGAATAAAAAGGGAAAATGCTGTAGTGAAAAAAAAAAAAAAATATATATATATATATATATATATATATATATATATATATATATATATATAGTTTGGGTTCCTGTACCTTCGTTCCTAAAATCTTTTATGATTCTATATTAATTTTTGTTTTTTCTATTTATATATAAATTCTTCTAAACTTTTCCATTTCTACAAATCAATCATCCTATGAACTTTCTTTGATTGGACAACTAGATTGATCAAAATTACAAAAAAAAAATATATAAACATATTAAAAAATATTAAATGAATATTATTAGAAGAGTAAAATAAAATATTTCATTGTTATCAGCTTAACTTGTGCAAAACTTCGGGGATTAAAGTAAAAATATAAAAAATTTTGCGATTAATATGTAAATATAGAAGTTTTTAGGAGCTAATCTTTAAAAGAAGCACTTATAAGTGCTTCATCATTCTTCATATAAATGGAGAAATGATCTAAAGTGATTTTGATCCTAGGTGACTTGAAGTTATCTTGGTGAAGTGGGCTCCTACCCAGCCTACCCACGATTAAAGTTGATCATGAGTCGGATCTCAAGCTTAAACTATATTTATTTTAGGTCAAACTTTGGGCTGAAACTATTTAAAATCTGAAATTTTCTGCACCCAAATCCGGCGCTAGATCAGTTCTAGTTACGACATATGGCGAGAAATAGTGACTACATAATCTTAAGATATAAAGCACGCCCTCTTTATTATCGTTTGTTGTAGATGTAGCCACGGTAAATAGCAATGCAAATCTTTTACCATGACACATGGTAGGCGACAAATATAAGCGTGATTGTACAATTTAGGTCGGACTTTGGGCTGGGACTACTTAAAATTTGAAATTTTCTGCACTCAAATCTGGCCTCGATCAGCTTTAGTTACGACGTAAGGCAAGGAATAATGACTACATAATCTTGAGATATAAAGCACAACCTCTTTATTATCATTTGTGGTAGATGTAACCAGTGTACATAGCCACTGTAAATCCTTTACCATGCCACATGGTAGGTGACAAGTATAAGCGTGATTGTACAATTCACAAGGAATTACACAGCATTTCCATATCCACAGGAGTTAGCAATTAAATATAAAAAATGAGGGAGAGCCACATGCTAGAGCCAAAGGGTATATGGGATGGGGAAGTACAGTGTCTGTAGGCCTCCAACCAATCAGGGGACTCCAGTGGAGTCGCCATTCGTCCAGCCATTGCTAGTCCGATTCATCATGCAACCTTTCTTTAAGATGGAGTTACCTCTTTAAGATGCAACCTTTCATTGAAGTCATTAAGTTTCCTTCCAGAGATTGCAAGAATCTAGGGTGAACAAAGGGTTCTCTAATAGGCAAAACCATGAGAAGGTTGTTGAACCAAGATTTACAGCAACAAAAAAAAAAAAAAAAACATATGAATGGTGGAAGCTCATTGGAGATTTGGAGATCTTCTCTTCAGTAGCAAATTATTCTATCTTTTGCCTTCACTCCAAAGAGGACTAATATCGAGCCACCATATAGGGACTTTGGATGATAGCAGAGCCAGTCAGAGTGCTAGAGCCATAAAAGCCAAACTTCAAAGCTCAAAGAATCCCCCATCCATCATGCTTTGGTTTGGATGACATATCTGATTAGATCGAAGAAAAATGAAGCAATTCTCTTAATCCTCTCAACTCAAACCTCTCAAAAAGAATAATAGAAAAAATATGGAGAATTTTAAAATTAGAGTTCTAAGTTATCTTTTCTTTCATTAATTGAATAACATAGCTAACAACAGTTTCTCTATTTATACTAGTGGGATCGGCATTTTATGATCTAATTTAGATTCCTCTTTCTAACTACAAGAGACCGTGACTTGTAGAAATAATTATGAAAAACTATTTTTTTTTGGGTGTTAGATTTTGATTTTTACGCCAACTTTACCTTCTATCACGTAGCATAAATCCTTTTTGAATTGGGAGATACGTACAATTATCCAATTTGGAAGAAGGAATAATTTTTTCAATCCACTTAACTTAAATCTCTCAAAAAAGTAAAAAAAATTTAAAAATTTTGGCAAAAATAGGATCTCGATCCTCTTTTTTTTATTGATGTCGAATCAACTAAGATGCATAGCCTTTGTTTTTATTAGTGAGGTTTGCCATTACATAATTCGATCGGATTCCTCTTCTAGCTCAAATATGGTTTAACTTTTCCAAAATAGACCTAAGTAGTGAACATAAGCACCAAAAACAAGCTAAAATCTTACAAAAGTAGATCTCAACTGCCATATTAATGTTGTCCTCAGTCACTCTACCTAATTCTGCCTAGATTGATAGATACACCCGGTCAAAGTATTTTTTTTAAAAAAAATTTGGCCAGCCCATTTTGAGGCCCAAATAATCGAATTTGAACCTAATTGCTTAGTATATCACATCCTTTTAAGAGGCACTATGTCATAGAGCTCGTAAAGTTATTCATTTTTTTTAAAAAAATAATCTCAATTAGACTCGTACGGCTAAGCTATAACCTCCAAAAGTTTGGTAGGTAATTTGATTTTTTGATGTAGTAGATCTCATCCATGTATCCTATTCAGTCCTTCCCTACATAATTCTCTTAGATCGTGCAATCAAAGTCTTTCTTAAAATGAAAACTTTACTTTGATTGGCCCATTTAGAGGCCTAAAGAATTCCTCCAAATAAATCTCTTTCTATTCAAACTATGAGTAGACACCAAAATATTTTTTCATCTATATTTCATTAAAAATAAACAGGTCTGAAGTCAAGCCAACCTTAATTCTTGATGCACCTCAGTAAAATTTATTTGGTTACTTTTAAGTTCAATAAGATTCCTCATATGACTATGTCTAATATGCCATAAATCCTAATTTATGCTGGTGTCTTTATCCCTTTATGGCTAATTTGTGAGAGTCATTGTCTCATTTGAAATTTAACCACCATCTAGTAGTTAATCAAAATAAAGAACCATCAGGAAGGTGTCAAAGCAGTGGCAAAGCAAGCAATTGACTCAAGGAGGGGCAAAGTAGCATCTTATTTTAATGCACAAGGCGTAAAAATCTATAAGTATCTAGGTTGATTGTATTTTGAATTATCATAATTGGAAACTAGTCATGCATGGATCCTAATATAAAGCTTTTCTCCAAGTAATTTGGAGGTTATTGATAAAAGATTTTCTTATGCTGACTAGGTACTTGAGTGGTACTTCATCATCAAAAGCATCAAGCAATCAAAAATGTACAGTTTCACAAAGAAAAGAGGCTCAACGTTTATTCCAAGAGCTCACAATGGATTGACACACTCTTTCTTTGGGCCATACCAAACCCACTATCCATCATCTTGATACCTAGGATTGTTGGAGCTCCTCAATGTTGCTTTGGTAAGGTGAGTCTATGATGAATCTTTTAACTTTCATGCTTAGCTCACAAAATTCAAATAAAATCTTCATAGGATTCACATCATTGCAAGGAATAACTCTCTCCAATCTGTTCCTTCTAAAATTCTACTCTTCTCCATAATTTTTGTTCTTAGAAACATAGCCCGCTATCCAAAGTACCTTTTCTATCAAAGAAGGTATTCATCCAAAGGATATTACTTCTTACCAAAATGAGTTGAGGTAAGAACATCTTGCTTCGTAAATTTCGGTTGTATAAACTATACTTCTTATTTTAATTTTTAACATGATTGCATACAAAGCTTCAATATTTCTACATGGGCTCTGTTGCTGGTGGTCCAAACCGAGAACGATTGGCACAGCGGTGTGAACGGGTTCCGTTTGAGTTGCCTTGGTTGGTGTTGATTGCGCTCCACCTTCCACTGGGAAACCTGCAAGCAAGCCTCGCACCACCACTGGGGTAGTGGGGGCCCTCCGACGATCAAGTCAGAGGAGATTGGAGGAGAAGGAGAGATAATAGTAGCAAGTAAGAGAATGCTCTGGAAGTTCTTGCTTACCCTCCCCCTTCTCCCCCCAGCCGCATATATACCAGGCTGGGGGTCCTTTTGGGGGGTTGGTCATCGTGTAGCACGATGGAGCTGCCACTGACATGGCCGTTACAGGGCGTCGTGGGCAGCGCTGGTACGGCCATGACAGGGCGTAGTGGAGCTCCGCTTTGTACGGCTGTTACAGGGATCGTGGAGCAGCGCCGGATACGACCGTTGCTGGGTGTAGTGGAGCAGAGGGCCGCGGCGTGCCTCTGGGAATAGCCTGTCGTTGTCGAGAGATGTCCGACTCGGGGTCGGGCTGCGGAGACGAAGATGTCCGACTCGGGTCGGATTGCTGGATCAAGGGGCAGCCGACTCGGGTCGGGCTGCGGAGCCGAAGATGTCCGACTCGGGGTCGGATTGCTGGATCAAGGGGCAGCCGACTCGGGGTCGGGCTGCGGAGCTGAAGATGTCCGACTCGGGGTCGGATTGCTGGATCAAGGGCTGCCGTAGTCTTCCTGGGCGCGCGCCGGTCACGTGGGGCATGGTGGCTAAGTTCCCCCGTAACAGTAGCCCCCCACTTCCGAGCCTGGAACCAGAAGGGAACGGGTGAAGGGAGTGATGCTTCGAGATTGCCGCCATCCCTCGGAGGGGCGCGCGCGCTTCGAGCTCCCCGCCTTCTTTATGGCGTATGGCGGTTGTTGCTGACCTGGCAGTCTGAGGATTTCGGCGGACATCCTTCCTTAATGGCGTCGATTCGCCTTTGGGGCGCGAGCGACCCTTCGGCAGCCAGGCGTCCTCTGGCGTCACCGAGGTGTCACCCACCTTTCCGCCTATTTAACCGGGGGCCCTCCTCCGTCCGCCTCTCTCTTTACAGACATCTCCGAGTTTCTCCTTTGCGCTGCCGCCATTGCCGTCGGACTGTTCGCTTGCTCCTCCTTTGACGTTCTCGGAGCCGTTCTTCCTTTTCTTCCGGTGAGTTGCCCCATTCTTCAATTTAAGGCTCTCCATACTTTCTCCTTTTGTATTAGGGTACTCCAGTCGTTCCGGTCCTTTTCCCCTTCTTGACCCTGTCCTGACTGTAGATTCACTGGCCATTAGGGATGGGCGAAGTGAGAGCAGACCGCATTAATTCGGAGCTGGTCGCTGAAGACCTAGATAGGTTCGTGGCTCGATACCACCTTCCCGAGGCCTGCAATGTTACGCTCCCGGGGCCTGAGGAGAGGATGTCCCATCCTCCTCCAGGGAAGGTCGCCATCAATGAGGGCATTCTTCAGGCTGGGTTTCGCTTTCCCCCCTCGGACTTAGTCGTTCAGGTGCTTCGGGGTTTAAGAGTGGCGCCGACGCAACTGGTGCGAACTCATGGCGCGCCCTGACGGCCTTCCAGGTTCTCTGCCGCATGCACGAGGTTCCCGCCACCCTGAATGTCTTTTGGGAATGCTACGGCCTGAGCGGCCACCCCCAGGACAAAGGGTGGTGGTGCTTTGCGGCGCGGCGAGGGTGCGGCCTCGTCAAGGAGGCTCCTTCCTCCGTTCATGGCTGGAAGGAGCGTTTCTTTTTCGTTGACGCAGATCCCTCTTGGGGAATCAGGGCTACCTGGGAGACGCCGATGAAGTCCCGATTGGCCTATCGAGGTTGTCGAGGGAGGAATCCGATGGCGTCGCCGTCTTGAAGGGGTTGGTTGCCGAGGGCCGGCTCCCCTCGGTGGCTTGCCTTATTTCCGAGATACCTTGGTGAACGTTGGTCTGAGCTCGGTCCCCACTGACCGTGAGCCCGCCACCATTTCTTTTTTAGCTCTTTTCTCCTCTTTCGTCTCGATCTTTCCTTCAGTTTCTCAACCTCCGACCACCTCGTCCTTTTTGCAGAGATCGACGACGTCATGCGGTCGGACAAGGCAACGACTGTTGTAGGACGTCCCTACTGGAAGCAGTCCGGAGGAAGAAACGAGCTCCTCCGAGCGGGGCCCCACCGGCGAAGAAGTCCGCCGGCAGGCGACTCCGACACCGACAGACGGGTCCGGACCCACCGATCAGGGGACGCCGCGGGCGCGGACCGGGAGTTGACGCTGTATCAGCCCTCCGATGCCGAGACTACCGTTTCTCCGGAGGCATCCCGGGCGCGCCCGAGATGGACGGGTCGGACGTGATCGGTCCCCAGCCCAGCCTTCGACTCGGTCGGCTCCGGATGATACGAGGAGGGACGCGCCGAGGCCCCGGCCGAGCGGGACCCTGTCAATTCCAGGGGCGGTCCCCGCCCCGAGCGTGGTCAGCATGACTCTTACCCAAGCGATGGGTAAGGGTAAGGCTGCAGAACCACCGTCCGACTCCGGGGAGAAGTCGGGGTCGGCCTTCACTTTCGCCGGCGCCCGAAACCTCATCGAGACGGTACTGCTGGAGAAGGACCGCAGGCAGGTCCGGGAGATGAGGGTCCCAGACGTTGGGGCTGCCAGCTGCGTCTGTCTCATGTCGGTGAGTGTTCTTTCGGTCGCTTTCATCATTTATAGGCTCTGTTGATCCCCGCCTGATGCCCTCGTTTTTCCTATCTCTTAGCTCGCCCAGTACATGATCCGCCTGGAGGAGTCTACGAAACAGGCGAGCTGTCTGGCGAGG
>NW_024069496.1:0-41393 GCF_009389715.1 Phoenix dactylifera
AGACAGTTCATCTGTTCGAGGCAAGTAGTTTTTACGTGGGACCTTTGCAACGCATCGTGACCGCCCCACTTACCTGGGAGCTTACCTGGTCAACTCAGTCATTAGACCGGATTGGAGGCTTAGGTGCCCTCTTCAAACCAGTTAGGAGCTGTCCAGTGATTTTAGGGCAAACATAAAGAATTGATGTGTTTTTCTTTTAATGCATGCTTGGCCCATTTTGACTTTGATATAGACAAGGCCATAGAAGCAGTCAACTTCTTACCTGATAATCAGTCTCTCACAAATTTTCTTCCTTGGAGAACTCGGCATGAACCCGGTATGATTTGATAAGGATGCACTGCGTCTGGCTGAAGACATTAAACTTAGCGCTTGTTGGGAGGCAACCCAATTCTCATATGTTATTTTTGCACATTTATTTATCGCATTTTTCAGGAGTCCTCATATTACTGATGCAATTAAGGTAAAATGCTTCTATCCTCCATATGCATCATATTTTCATCAAAAATAAAAATAATAATAAAAAACAATAAAAATAAAAAATAATAATATAATATTATTTAAAAAATAATAAAAAAATAAAAAATAAAAAAAATAAAAAAAACATTGAGGACAATGTCTGGTCTAGGTTGGGGGGTATAGGAAATTCGAATTTTTAAAGAAATTTTTACATTTTCGTATTTTTAAATAAGTTTATCTCAAAAAAAAAAACCTAATTTCTATGCTTTAGTGCTGAAATGATAAACACACAAAGTATATAAAATCTAAAAAAGCCCAATGACTAGTCAGGAGTAAGACAATTTGAGTTCTTTTTATTAAAAGTTCTTTTAGCGAGTTGTAAGATAATTTTTACTTTGGAATTTCACAACACACATGGCCTACACTTCTAAGGATTAGGTTCAACATTATGTTGTTAAGCCTGGTAGCAACCTTGAGTCCTGATGAATCATTCCTATCTAATTCACTATTATCCCATAATTCAAAAAAAAAGTGAATTTAGTCAGGTACATCGAAAAGGGCTACCTATTGTCAAAGGTCAGCGGGCTTGTATGATGAACCCGAGCATAGGTCCGTAGGGGAGTCTTGATGCCTAACACCTTATGCCATCTGGTGTGAGAGTGTTGACTGAATGCTCATTACACGGAGAAATCATTACAAGAGTAAAAGTGCATAATTTATTTATAAATATAAAAAAAATAAAAAAAAATAAAATAATTAAAAAAAGAGAAGAAAAAAAAGAAAGAAAAAGAAGAGAAAATAATATTGACCTTGAAAAAGACAATAGTGTGAAAGCCGTCGTTGTAAAAATTCGAGTAAACTGGAATATTACAGATAAAGCCCATGAGGTATTAAAGTAAACATCCACAACTTTCGAAATCCTGCAAGATAGGATGATTTTGAATCAGTGATTAGGTCTTATCTGACCAATTCTTGGAAACTACTAGCTTTAGCAGTATTTTGGAGAATCTAAAGCCTTAGCTTGTGTACGGTCCAGATATCACCGAGCACCCGAGTATAAATAAGCCTTACAACTCCCTAACGGAAACTTAATGATCTCAACTTGAATTGCATTTTGACCTAGCCTTTGGGCTGACTTAGTAATTAAAACTTTGTGTGCTTTTGAAATTATTGGCACTTATGCATTTGAAATCAGATTTTATAAAACAGTAAAATAAATTCTTTAGAGACAGCAGTTTGAGGGTATCTGAGCCGGAAACCCTCACGAGACAAAACTCGTCCACTAGGGCCACCTAGGGGTTTAAAGCCTTATTGCATACGGTAAATGCAATCGCGATTCCTGCGAAAGTGAGTTAGTTTTTATTTTGCTTGAGGACTAGCAAAATGTAGGTTGGGGGGTGTGATAAGTGCTAAATAATGCATAAATTAATTTTTTATTCATAGCACTTATCATTCTTTTAATTCGCATATTTCGTAAATTTAACCATAAAATATGTGTTACCATCACCATTACATTTTAATAATTATCAGAGGTAATTCGAGTTGATTTAATTATTTAATGATTAAGCCTAATGAATGCAGGTCAAGTCAAACTTATTTGGGATGATCCCTGAACCCAAATCATATGTACCCCGCAAATTAAATCCTCTCAAATTCTGATTCGGTCGTTCATCCCAACTCCCTTATTTCTTTTCCAATATTGAGCTCATCCCGAACAAATTCCTTTCACGAATCTCCGTGCATCCCGTTCGTGAGCCATATCTTCCCGTATCCCATTCCAAATCCAACCTTCACCAAATCCAACTTCTTCCACGCCCAGCCGAGATCTCGCTCAACTCCTCTTCATTCCACATCATTATGCAAATCCCCTTCATTCCATCTCCTACGTCCCAGCCATCTTCTGGATTATTTCCCAACCGAGATCAACTTCTAAGCTCAATCCCATCTTCTCCGTGATCCTCTTCCTCCTTAAATCCTTCTTCCACGTCATTGTTTACCTCCCCTGTTCCGAGTCTATCCTATATCCAAAGCAGCCCACATCCTGTTCGTGATCTTCTCCCGTTCAGATCAAGCAACCAATATCGTGATGACCTCCACGTTGATTCCCAGACTTCATTCTCCCGTATCCAAACAAAACTCCATGCTCCCAGTCCATTTCCTCTTCCGAGTCCTCCTCAAACCGAATCTAGATTAGAACCAAAGGAACCCCTGTTTCTCCGCGTCCACATCTTCCTCTGTTTTCGAACCAATCCATCCTCATTCTCTTCCCATCGTATCTTCACAACGTCTCCAGCTTTCCGTGAGCCAATCCGCATCTTTCCCAACTCCTTCCGCGATGCAAAACCAATCTCCCCAGCATCTGCATCATCTTCCTAGATCTTATCCCATTCGGAACGGAATTCCATCGCCCATGGATTAAGCTCATCCTCTCCGCATCTTCAGCCGTATGCATCAATCATGCATCCCCGCTATCCCCTGCTACCAGCTCCTCTGTTCCCAACGGAACAAATCTTATCCCGGTTACAAATTAGCATCATCCTCTTGTCTGCAACCAGCCATCCAAAGAACAAATCCCCGCATTCTTCTCGGTGGATAAGCTCCCAGCCAATTCATCTTTGCCGGATCCCCTGTTACAAGAAAACGAAATCAAAGCTTATCCTCACAGGTTGTTCAAGTGATCGGGACCAGAGCCGGCATCTACAACGCAGATTAAGCAGAGATCTCGCAACCTTATCCCACTTTAATCTATCCTTATCTCGAAGGGAAATAGGGAGGAGGAGAGATGGAGGTGGGCAGCCTATAAAAGGGGTCAAGCGTGAACAGAGGAGCATTCATTCCCTCTTCCCCCACCGGGGGGCATTCCTCCTTCCCCACCGGGGGGGGGCATCCCTTCTTCCTTACCGAAGGGAGTCGGCTGATCATCTTCTCAGAGGGCGGGGAGAAGCCAAGTTCCCACGAAAGAATAAAAAAAAAAAAGAGAAAGGAGAGGGAGAGAATACTTTGTGATATTTTGGGAATAGAGAGAGTGGGATGGAAGGGAAAGATTTTTATATGAAGATGGAAGCCTGTTGCTGTGCTGCTGCTGTCATCCACCACTGCATGGAAGCCTGAGCTCTTCTCCAGGGCTGGATGCAGCCCTAACAAAGGGAGACGGGTTTTATATTTTATTTTATATTCTTGGGGTTGTATGAACTTATTGTTTTTAATGGATATCTTCTTTTGAATCATATTTAATTTCTGTGATTTGAAGTATGATGTTCGTACAACTGTTCTTCATGATCACTAAGTAAATATAAGATAGTCCATGCTTAGGAAAGATGCGATGTGCTGCCACCTTAGATTAGGGTAGACATTTCATGCCAACTGAAGATGGATTATGCCCAAATTACTTTTGTAAATTTTTATTTAAATGTTTATTAGGCTTGTAGCCAATTTGCATGTTAATCCAAGAACGAAATAAAATATAAATAACCCTTGTTCCGATGTTAGTGGTGAATTCCTTGCCCTAGGTTCTCTAAACTGATATCCTTTTAATTGCATTTTCTTTTATTAAATTGCTTAGTTTAATAGTCTTCACAAATTCATCCTTTTAAATATTTTTATTTTTAAGAAAACAACTATACCCCAATCCCTGTGGATCGATACCCGTAATCACTATTCTACCAGATACGTGCTATTGCGTGGTCTTTAAAGTTGACTATCAATAGGATAGGACAACAAATCTTATTTCGGAGCGCGTCGGGGGGTCATCATCATCCGACACGACCCATAATATTGAAGCTCAAGTGCTCGCTGAATTGATGGGCCCAGAGCGTTATGGTCGAGTGAGGGGTTACGGCGTTGGAGTTACCCCCACTCAGTTGTCTTCAGTGGGCACATATACAAGAAATGCCAGAGAATCTAGTAACACTGCAGAAGTTTGTCATCTTCAAGCAACTATTGAGGAGCTGAAGCAAAACTAAGCAAATTTGCAGTCTCAGCTTACGAATATTTCATCCATGTTACAACGATTTCTCCCTTCTCAGATAAATAACTATATATATTTGAATACTTTATATATTATCAATTATGATATATGAGTTAATGTATCACATTATTCCTAACTTCTACGGGTTTTTTTTTTTTGTAGATTCCTGATACTTCAAACGCTTGTAGAGATGATGATGGAGCTGAATCCTGTCCCTGATGCATTCTGGATTATCTTTTTTGAGTTTGATATGTATATGTTTCTTATTTTTCAGAATACATTGTAATTTGAAACTTATTAAGCAAATTTTTAATCAGATATGACAATATTCATATTTCGAATGATCTGAGTGTTTGTGTCAATGTATCAATATAATATAGGTTCATATTGTAATAATGTATGTTTTGTAATGTGTGTTTTTTAATATGGAATGGTGTTTTATTTTTTTTTAAAAAAACATTTCCTGATGCTTTTAAGCGTCGGTAAAAGCCGTCGTGGCACCGCACCGGCACGCTTATGCCGACGCTTCAAACGCTTAAAGCGTCGTGGCAAATGAGGATATACCGACGCTTTAAGGCGTCGGAAATTTGCGACGCTCTAAAGCGTTGGGGAAAACCAACAGCACACCCATGACGAAAATATCCGTCGGATAAGCGCCGACGCTATAAAAGCGTCGGTAAAGCTGGATTTTTGCCGACGCTTTCTGCCTGCGTCGGCAAAAATTTTTGCCACTCTGGTATCTCCAACGCTTTGGCGACGCTTGTCTTGACGTGGGCGGTACTTTAGCCAATGCTAAAAAGCGTCGCTAAAGGTCCAAAAAAGCGCCGGGAAAAGTTTGTTTTCCTGTAGTGTCCTCTCAGTCCTTGTTTCCAGTTTAGTCACCCCACTATGGACGGCTGCTAGGCTAACTGCCACTTGATACTCAAACTAGTAAATATCATCTATATTTCCTCTACCTAAGCAGATTAATATATTTTATTTAGTATTTGCTATAATCTCCAAATATAAAATTTCTATACATATATAAAGAGAGTTAGGGTACAATGCTTCTGAGAGTATTTGGCCTCAAATGCTTCTTAGGAAAAATTAGTATTGGATACCTCAAAATCAAAATTCACTATTGAGTATGAATATGATCTACATTGTTTCTAATACCTAGGATAAAAAATCATGCATATTTGAGGTTATTTCCTTATGCATCAAATGAATACACATAAAATAATTTTAATGGTTACATTTTGTCTTGATCTATAGTACAAAAGCACCCAAATCAATCAAAATTTATTATTATATATTTTTTTGATATTTAGATCGAGATCAATGGTTTGTGTTTTTAGATTATATAGCCTGTAATATATTTTTTTATTAGCTTTACATCTACCATTCATTCTACCCTTGAAACAAGTGACTTTTAGTTTCTAGGCAATTTATATAACATAGATCAGATCAACATAGTAGAATTTGATTTTAAAAGGTCCATGACTATATTCACCCAGAAGTATTTGATACCAAATATTCTTAGAAGCATTTTCTTCTTAAGAGAAGAGGGTATCTACTCCTCTCAAGTCTAAAATTTTAATCAAGCACGAAAATCAAAAATTCACACCATTGATCAACATTTATACCACTAAAAATTTTAAAAAGTAAAAGTCACATGTTCTGCTAAACTCAAACCTATGTATCAAGTCGGCAAAAAATGAAGGGCTAAAATGATATGAGACTATATTTTGGCATGATATAAAAATTAAACTCTATATACTTTTAATCTACAATTTTAAAATGTGTAGATCAAGATCAATAAGGTAGGTTCTTAATTTAAATATTTTATCAAAAATTTTAGTATACTAGTGTTGCTGGGGGTCCAAACCGAGAACGATTGGCACAGCGGTGTGAACGGGGTTCCCTTGGAATTACTTTGGTTGCGCTCCGCCTTCTGCCGGGAGACCTGCAAGCAAGCCTCGCACCACCACCGGGGTAGTGGGGGCCCTCCGACGATCAAGTTAGGGGAGATCGAAGGAGAAGAAGAGGTAGCAGGTAAGATAATACTCTGAAAAATCTTGCTTACCCTCCCCTTCCCCCCAGCCGCATATATATCAGGCTGGGGGGTTTTTTTGGGGATTGGTCATCGTGTGGCACGATGGGGTTGCCACTGACATGGTCGTTACAGGGCGTCGTGGGGCAGCGCCGGGTACGGCCATGGCAGGGCGTAGTAGAGCTCCGCTTTGTACGGCTGTTACAGGGGATCGTGGGGCAGCGCCGGATACGGCCGTTGCAGGGAGTAGTGGAGCAGGGGGCCGCGGCGTGCCTCAGGGGAACAGTCTGTTGTTGTCAAGAGATTGCCGACTTGGGGTCGGATTGCTGGATCAAGGGGCACCCGACTCGGGGTCGGGCTGCGGAGCCGAAGGTATCCGACCCGAGGTCGGATTGCTGGATCAAGGGGCACCCGACTCGGGGTCGGGCTGCGGAGCCGAAGATATCCGACCCGAGGTCGGATTGCTGGATCAAGGGGCAGCCGACCCGGGGTCGGGCTGCGGAGCCGAAGATATCCGACCCGGGGTCGGATTGCTGGACCAAGGGGCAGCCGACTCGGGGTCGGGCTGCGGAGCCGAAGATATCCGACCCGAGGTCGGATTGCTGGATCAAGGGGCAGCCGACTCGGGGTCGGACTGCGGAGCCGAAGATATCCGACCTGAGGTCGGATTGCTGGATCAAGGGGCAGCCGTAGTCTTCCTGGGCGCGCGTGCCGGTCACGTGGGGCATGGTGGCTAAGTTCCCCCGTAACAGTAGCCCCCCACTTCCGAGCCTGGAACCAGGAGGGGAACGGGTGAAGGGAGTGATGCTTCGAGATTGCCGCCATCCCTCGGAAAGGCGCGCGCGCTCCGAGCTCCCCGCCTTCTTTATGGCGTATGGCGGTTGTCGCTGATCTGGCGGTCTGCAGATTTCGGCGGACATCCTTCCTTAATGGCGTCGATTCGCCTTTGGGGCGCGAACGATCCTTCGGTAGCCAGGCGTCCTCTGGCGTCACCGAGGCGTCACCCGCCTTTCTGCCTATTTAACCGGGGGCCCTCCCCCGTCCGCCTTTCTCTTCACAGGCATCCTCGAGTTTCTCCCTTGTGCTGCTGCCGTTGCCGTCGGACTGTTCGTTCACTCCTCCTTTGACGCTCTCGGAGCCGTTCTTCCTTCCCTTCCGGTGAGTTGCCCCACTCTTCAATTTAGGGCTCTCCGTACTTTCTCCTTTCGTATTAGTGTACCCCAGTCGTTCCGGTCCCTTCTCCCCTCTTGACCCCGTCCTGACCGTAGATTCACTGGCCGTTAGGGATGGACGAAGTAAGAGCGGACCGCATTCAGTCGGAGCTGGTCTCCGAAGACCTAGATAGGTTCGTGGCCCGGTACCACCTTCCCGAAGCCTGCAACGTTACGCTTCCGGGGCCTGAGGAGAGGATGTCCCATCCTCCTCCAGGGAAGGTCGCCATCAATGAGGACATCCTTCGGGCTGGGTTCCGCTTTCCCCTCTCGGACTTAGTCGTGCAGGTGCTTCGAGGTTTAAGAGTGGCGCCGACGCAACTGGTGCCGAACTCATGGCGTACCCTGACGGCCTTCCAGGTTCTCTGCCGCATGCACGAGGTTCCCGCCACCCTGAACGTCTTTTGGGAATGCTACGGCCTGAACGGCCACCCCCGGGATAGAGGGTGGTGGTGCTTTGCGGCGCGGCGAGGGTGCGGCCTCGTCAAGGAGGCTCCTTCCTCCATTCATGGCTGGAAGGAGCGTTTCTTTTTCATCGACGTAGATCCCTCTTGGGGAATCGGGACAACTTGGGAGACGCCGATGAAGTCCCCGATCGGCCTATCGAGGTTGTCGAGGGAGGAGTCCGATGGCGTCGCCGTCTTGAGGGGGTTGGTTGCCGAGGGCCGGCTCCCCCCGGTGGCTCGCCTTATTTCCGAGGATGCCTTGGTGAACGTCGGTCTGAGCTCGGTCCCCGCCGACCGTGAGCCCGCCACTACTTTTTCTTTTTAGCTCTTTTCTCCTCTTTCATTTCTTCTTTCCATCAGTTTCTCGGTTTCTAACCATCTCGTCCTTTTTGCAGAAATCGACGACGTCATGCAGTCGGACAAGGCAATGGCTGTTAGTAGGGTGTCCCTGCTGGAAGCGGTCCGGAGGAAGAAACGGACTCCTCCGAGCGGGGTCCCACCGGCGAAGAAGCCCCGCCAGCAGGCGACTCCGACACCGACAGACGGGTCCGGGCCCACCGATCAGGGGGACGCCGCGGGCTCGGACCGACAGTTGACGCCGCATCAGCCCTCCGGTGATGAGACTACCGTTTTTCTGGAGGTGTCATCCGGGCGCGCCCGAGACGGCCGGGTCGGACGCGGTCGGTCCCCAGCCCGGCCTTCGACTCGGTCGGCTTCGGATGATACGGGAAGGAGGGGCGCGCCGAGGCCCCGGCCGAGCGGGACCCTGTCGATTTCTGGCGCGGCCCCCGCCCCGAGCACGGTCGGCATGACTCTCCCCCAAGCGATGGGTAAGGGTAAGGCTGCAGAACCACCATCCGGCTCCGGGGCGAAGTCGGGGTCGGCCTTCACTTTCGCCGGCGCCCGAAACCTCGTCGAGACGGTGCTGCTGGAGGGGGACCGTAGGCAGGTCCGGCAGATGGGTATCCCTGAAGTTGGAGCTGCCAGCTGCGTCTGTCTCATGTCGGTGAGTGTTCTTTTGGTCGCTTTCGTCATTTATAGGCTCTATTGATCCCCGTCTGACGCTCTCATTTTTCCTACCTCTTAGCTCGCCCAATACATGATCCGCCTGGAGGAGAGCCATGAGGAACAGGCGAGGCTTCTGGCGAGGGCCGAGAGCCGATTGAAAGCTGTAGAGGAGGGAGGCCGGGCTGCGGCGGGGAGGACGACCAGGGACCTCGAGACGAGGCTCCAGGTGGCCGAAGAGCGGGCACTCGGCTTCGCCGCCCTCGAGAGGCAACTGTTGGAGGCTCAGGAGCAACTCAAGGTTGCCTCGGGTCTCGAAAGCGAGATCAGGAAGGCGGAGGAGCGGGCCGGAAAGCAGTCCCGGAAGGCTGCCGACTTTCGGGAGAGGTGGGAGAAGGCCCAGCAGTCGGCCGACAACGCCCGCAACCGAACCCGATCTCTTGAAGCCAAGCTGGCCGAATTGGAGTCGGCCTTTGAGGGGACTCGTACGAGCAACCAGGAGCTTCATTCGCGCCTGGAGGAGGCTGAGGCTGCTCGTGTCGCTGCCGAGGCGAAGCACATGGAGGCTCGGGCCGATCTGCTGAGGGTCTCCTCCGAGGCGGACGACCGGATTGTGGCGAAGGTCATGGAAGCGAAAGCTCAGATTATGGAGCGAGCGGAGGCGGCGCTGGCCGAGAAGAGCGCGGAAATCGGGCGTCAGGCGGTACAGGCCTATCGTCAGTCCGCCGAGTTCATCCGTGACATGTCGGACGCGGGGTCCGACTCCTTTGCCTTAGGCTTCGATGAAGGCCTGGCAAGGGTGTCCGCTAAATACCCCGAAATTGACCTGAGTGGGGTCTCCCTCCTCGACTCCCCTCCGATGCCATTGCCTGCTGATTCTCCAACCGTCTCCCTACCCTTCGCGGACGCGCTCGCCGTTCCCGACCCAGGGGTTCCTCCAAGCTGACTCTCTGTACTTTTCTTTGTTCTTTTCTTTGTATGTTGGCGTTTTGCCACGTTGTATGGGTCTCGACACTGATGCAACGAAAGTTAATGCAAACAAAGTGTTTCCTCATTTCACTTTCGTCCTTCCTCTTTTTAACTCCTGGTAGCGCCTCGCCGACTCCTGACTCAGGAAATTCTTCCGGCGCTAGGCCAGGCATCCGAGGGTTAGGCCTCAGGAAATTCTTCCGGCGCTAGGCCAGGCATCCGAGGGTTAGGCCTCAGGAAATTCTTTCGGCGCTAGGCCAGGCATCCGAGGGTTAGGCCTCAGGAAATTCTTCCGGCGCTAGGCCGGGCATCCGAGGGTTAGGCCTCAGAAAATTCCGCTCGTTGGTCGGCCAAGACTGGCGCAAGCCGAGGCGACCGGTCGGGGCTTCAGGCTAGTCTGCTCCCGGGATGATCATCGGGTTAGCCTGGCATCCGAGGACCGAGCCTCGGGAAATTCCGCTCGTTGGTCGGCCAAGGCTGGCGCAAGCCGAGGCGACCGGTCAGGGCTTCAGGCTAGTCTGCTCCCGGGATGATCATCGGGTTAGCCTGGCATCCGAGGGCCGAGCCTCGGAGAATTCCGCTCGTTGGTCGGCCAAGGCTGGCGCAAGCCGAGGCGACCGGTCGGGGCTTCAGGCTAGTCTGCTCCCGGGATGATCATCGGGTTAGCCTGGCATCCGAGGACCGAGCCTCGGAGAATTCCGCTCGTTGGTCGGCCAAGGCTGGCGCAAGCCGAGGCAACCGGTCGGGGCTTCAGGCTAGTTGCTCCCGGGATGATCATCGGGTTAGCCTGGCATCCGAGGGCCGAGCCTCGGGGAATTCCGCTCGTTGGTCGGCCAAGGCTGGCGCAAGCCGAGGCGACCGGTCGGGGCTTCAGGCTAGTCTGCTCCCGGGATGATCATCGGGTTAGCCTGGCATCCGAAGACCGAGCCTCGGAGAATTTCGCTCGTTGGTCGGCCAAGGCTGGCGCAAGCCGAGGCGACCGGTCGGGGCTTCAGGCTAGTCTGCTCCCGGGATGATCATCGGGTTAGCCTGGCATCCGAGGACCGAGCCTCGAGAAATTTCGCTCGTTGGTCGGCCAAGGCTGGCGCAAGCCGAGGCGACCGGTCGGAGCTTCAGGCTAGTCTGCTCCCGGGATGATCATCGGGTTAGCCTGGCATCCGAGTGAAAGAGTAGATGCCCTACAAGCCAATCGCAATATGTATTGCGAAGGGTTTTTCTTTTGATTTGTCCAAATCATGTACATGACATTTAAATATGAATAAAGGCGTTATGTTTTATCATATGCTGTTGATTATATTTATGATAAACTCCTTAGATTAGGGCAATGGTTTTAAGACTATGATGAGATCATACTAGTGAGACTTAAAATCCTAAAATTCTAATCTTAAATATTCCCAGTCATTGGTACATTGAGTCGGGGATCAATGATTACCGGAAAGACTGGCATGTCTTATGTATGCTCGATGCAGAGGATGATTGATCTCACAATCATTTGTGTGGAGACACTAATACAAAAATATGGGTGCTCATTAGAAGAATGAGTTCACTGAATTGACCTACAAAGAGAAATCTTATGAAGTCTTACTTACATGTCAAAAGATGATTCTCTTAGTGGGAGTTGTGCAACTGATCCTTTGACCTGAGATCACCATGGTATCTTGTGCACATGAACCTATGTTTTGGTTTACACTCATTCATGACAATAAGTTATGTACGAGGTCTTCTGGATATGGTAGATTGTGTACGAAGATTATGAGTAGGTCAACAAGGAATTAATCACTTCTAGTAAGAGAAGATAGCATCCTATTTATTCTAATCATATGATAATTCAGGAAGCCTTTGATCAAAGCAGAATGAAAATTAGAAAGAGTTTCTAATGTTTCATTATTTGAATTATCATTAAAAGATTGAGAAAAATATGAATATGAAATTGAGTTTGACATATATTCATACTCATATACATATTTGGGATGCAGTTTGATTAAAGGATTGAATTGCATGGTAACTTGCCACTGAAGGGTATTTTTGGTATTTCCACCAAATTCCATATTTTCCGGGTAGACATGACACGTTGCTAGACGTCAATCTTGTCTTATAGGTTTGATCGAATTAAAGAGTTTAATTCGATCACCAATTAGAAAGGATTCTAATTGTTAAGTTCGGGTTCGCGCAGTTTGGACTTAAATCGATTAGAAGAGTTCTAATCAAGTTGGGTCAACTCGCACTCACACCTATTGCTGGCTAAGTATGGAACCCAATGGGTCACACACAAGAAAACTTATCAAGGGTCTAATTGGATTAGATCATGTTTGCAAGATAAACATCCTAGCAGGTGTTGCAAACCTTAGCTCCTGATTCGAACTGGATTCGAATCTGATTCGGATTGAATTCGAATCTGATTCTTGATTGATCTAATTTGATTAGATCATATTCTAATATGGGTTAGCCAAGAATTGGCTCCTAATTGGCTTGGTTTGAGTCTAATTGGATTAGATTTGATAAATCATTCATTTTTGACCGTTGGATCAACATTTGGATGAAGAGATGGATCAAATGGATGGCACCATGAATTGGAGCCACTGGATTTTCATCATAGGATGATGGGAGATCATGATGACGTGATGGATATCATTGGGAGGCGTGGAGATGAAAAATAGGTGAAGGAAAGAGAGAGAATACGTGAAGATTAAATGGATAAGGATGAACCATTTATTTGATCTTATCCATTCTCTCTCTTCTCTCTTCATCACGCCTAAGGGATATATGGCGCCTTCTTTCATGGCCTTTGGATCATCATCAACCCTTGATGAATGGATAAGGTTGGTTCCTATTTTTCTTGCGTGAGAAGAAGTGAAAAAAAAGGGAAGAGTACGGCGCATTTTCATGAAGAGGTGCTTAGGGAATCAAGCGCCACATCATAAGCGCTTGATCTTATCATAACCACTTTTGATACGCCTCTCCCTATTTTTGTGGCGCCTTCTCTCCTCTTATCACGCCCCATCTGAAGGATGTGTGGATGGGATGCATCCTTTGGTGATGCATCCCCACGCCATCTATAAATAGGAATGCTCCCGGTGTTTCCTTATCATCGAAAATCAATCCAACTCTCTCTCTCTCATATCCCTTCTTTCTTACATTAGTTTCTTTCTTTCTAATATTGCTTCTAGTGTATCCTAAGCCAAGACAAGGTGGTCTTCCTTAGGACAAAAGGATTAGAAGTGATTTTAGAAGGCTAAAGAAAAATAGAAAGGAAGGAAAGCAAGCCATTAGAGTTCTTTAGAAGAATTCTGCATTAAGGATCAAAAGTCTTTGGAGCTAAAGTCTTGATCAAGTTTTCGTGTGGATCACCATTGGAGGGCGGACACTTGGACGCCTCGTGGAGATTGTACACTTTGGATTAGCATTTGAGGTATTCTACTAATTCTGCATTTATTTTATATTATTTGATTGTAATCATTAAGGTGATCTAGGCTTAAAAGGGTTTCATGCATAGGGACTTTATTAAGAAAATTTTTAAAATCCCTAGCTTCCGCTGCCCATTATGACATGCTAGAACCCTTCACCGAGGACCGAGCCTCGGGGAATTCCGCTCGTTGGTCGGCCAAGGCTGGCGCAAGCCGAGGCGACCGGTCGGGGCTTCAGGCTAGTCTGCTCCCGGGATGATCATCGGGTTAGCCTGGCATCTGAGGGCCGAGCCTCGGGGAATTCCGCTCGTTGGTCGGCCAAGGCCGGCGCAAGCCGAGGCGACCGGTCGGGGCTTCAGGCTAGTCTGCTCTCGGGATGATCATCGGGTTAGCCTGGCATCCGAGGACCGAGCCTCGGGGAATTCCGCTCGTTGGTCGGCCAAGGCTGGCGCAAGCCGAGGCGACCGGTCGGGGCTTCAGGCTAGTCTGCTCCCGGGATGATCATCGGGTTAGCCTGGCATCCGAGGGCCAAGCCTCGAGGAATTCCGCTCGTTGGTCGCGCCCTTATCACTTGCCGCTCGACAGGGTTTCTCCGTGGCCAGCTGCGATCGTGTTTCTCCTCCTCTCGAAGCGTCGCCTGGGGAACACCAGAAGGCCATTAAATGCTAATTGAGGCGTTACCTGGGAGATCGGACCGGCCAGTTGCTGCTTGCGAGGAGTGCCAGTTAAGCGGCCGCGATACGCGCGTTCTTCGAGGCAGATGCGGCCTGGACGCGTGCGGAGATATGTGGGCCACGGGATACACGCCGCCCGGAGTGTCCTGCACGAAGAATGCAATTAAGGAGAACGACACTTAGGAGGTTGTGGGGGGATAAACCTCGAGAGCCGGAACGACTCCTGATTCGATGTGCCCGCATTTATTGGAGCCACCCGCATCGGAACGACCAGGGGGCCACAGTTTGGCTATAAATATAAGCGCATGTGCGGTGGAGCCTGCCAAGCCGGAGCTGTTCAGGTTGCCATGGATCGTGGACCTCCTCTCCGGCGCGTGGCTGGGAAACCCCCGCCGGAGGCACGGGAGGCGCGCCCCTCGCAACTTCCGCCAACTAGTCGTTTCATCTGGGATCAACAGGGAGATTCTCTCCGGTGGAACTCCGCTCTAGGCGTTTCATCCGGGATCACATCCCCCCTCTTTTCAGTCCCACCTCCCGATTGAGCTCTACGCTAGACGCTTCATCCGGGATCGCGCCTCCTCGCGCTCTTCTCCCTTGTATTCCTTTCCTCCCCTTCTTCTGGGGAGGACCGGAATATCCCTTGGATGTGGCTTTCCTCTAGAAGCAGTGCGAACTTCTTTGTCCGCGCCGGCTCTTCGTCTTTTGCGTGAGGCGTCGATGGCGCCTCCGGGGGGAAGCACCCACGTCCGGTGGGATTGCAGCTGCTTCGGATGGAGGGTTCGGGATCCCGGATCTTCAGCTCCACGGAGTCCCCACCTCTTCCTTACTTTCTTTACTCCCCAATTCCCCTCCGGGAATTCTTTGTAATCACACGAACACGCCATTGTAACCAGGAATTATTGAGATGAAAAGGACTATACATTTTTTGAACTGTCTTTCTGGCTTTATCTTTCTACTGGCAATATACCCGCAGGTTAGCGGAATTCCAGCTCCTTGGAATTTCTCGACCATCTAGGGCCTCCAACTGGTAGGAGCCAGGTCGGTTTACCCAGCGAACCCTATACGGGCCTTCCCAATTTGGCGCCAGCTTCCCACCTTCCGCGGGTTGAGATGCTTTGGCTCGCCTTAGCACCAGATCTCCGATTCTGAAAAGTTTTGGTCGGACCTTGGAGTTATAATATCGGGCCACCCTCCGCTGATACATCGCCATCCGGACCTACGCCATTTCCCTCGCTTCTTCCAAGAGGTCCAGGTTCCCTCGGAGTTGCTCCGAATTGGCCTCGGGTCGGTGCGCAGCCACCCGGGGCGAGGGGAGTCCGAGCTCCACGGGGACAACCGCTTCCGTGCCATAGGTTAGGCTGAAAGGCGTCTCCCCGGTAGGGGTCCGATGCGTGGTCCGATACGCCCAAAGGACGTTCTCGAGTTCTTCGACCCAAGCTTGCCCCGTCCGACCGATTCGCGCCTTAATTCCTTGGAGGATTGTCCGGTTTGTCACCTCGGCCTCACCGTTGGTTTGGGGATGCGACACAGATGTGAACCGATGCTCGATCCCGAACTCCTCGCAGAAGTCACGGAAATGCTTGTTGTCGAACTGTCGACCATTATCCGAGATGAGGACCCGGGGTACCCCAAATCGGACAATGATGTTTTTCTTCACGAACTTCCGGACTTGCGCCTCCGTGATAGTGGCCAGCGGCTCTGCCTCCACCCACTTGGTGAAGTAGTCGATTGCAACAATCAAGAATTTCCGCTGGGCTGAAGCGACGGGGAATGGTCCGAGGATATCCATTCCCCACTGTGCGAAGGGCCAGGGTGCGGTGATTGGTGCCAAGGGGACAGAAGGGACTCTCTGGATGTTGGCGTGGCGCTGGCAGGCGTCGCATTTCCGTACATAATCCTTTGAGTCCTCCAACAAGGTAGGCCAATAATAGCCTTGCCTCATGATCTTGTGCGCCAAGGACCTAGCCCCCGAGTGGGATCCGCAGACGCCCTCGTGGACTTCGCCGAGGACGTAGGCCGCCTCCGAGGGGCGGAGGCACCTTAAGAGGGGGGCGGTAAACGAGGTCCGATACAGCCTCCCTTCATAGAGTACGTAGTGGGCGGACTTCTTGACAAGTCGCCGAGCTTGATCTTCGTCTTCAGGGAGGATCTCTTCGGCGAGGTAGGCGACGAGCGGGTCCATCCAAGACGGCTTTGGATCAATCGCCATCACCGCTCCAGCCTCGCCGATGCTCGGGGCATCTAGGGTCTCCAGGTAGATTGCCCTCGACAAGTTGTGCGCCTCTGCGCCCACCAAGCGGGACAACCTGTCGGCCCTGGCATTTTCGCTTCTGGGGACCTGCTGGATGTCGACACTGCCGAGGTCGGGAATGAGTGCTTGCACCTTCCGGACGTAGTTCTGCATGGTCGGGCTCCGGGCCTCGAACTCCCCACGGACCTGCCCGACCACCAGCTGGGAGTCGGTGAAGACCTTCAAACGCCGGATGCCGAGCTCCCCGGTGAGTTTGTGTCCCGCGACTAGGGCCTCGTATTCCGCCTCGTTGTTGGTAACTGAAAATCCAAACCTCAAGGCATACTCGGCTATCACTCCATCAGGACTGGTAAGGACCAGCCCGGCCCCTCTACCCTCGGGGTTCGACGACCCATCGATGTGAAGCGTCCAGGTCGGGAGGTCGAGGCTGGGCGTTTCCGGCGGTCTAGGTTCCGCCTCCTGCACCGTGCACTCAGCGAGGAAGTCCGCGAGCACCTGGGCCTTGATGGCGGGTCGAGGCTGGTAGCGGATGTCGAACTCACCGAGTTCTACTGCCCACTTCACCAGCCGTCCCGCATTCTCGGGGTTGCTGAGGATCTGTCGTAACGGTTGATCAGTTAAGAGGGTGACAGAATGGGCCTGAAAATAGGGGCGGAGCCTCCTGGTCGCGGTCAGCAGCGCGAAGGCGATCTTTTCAGCCTTCGTATATCGCGTCTCGGTGTCCCGTAGGACCCGGCTGATGTAGTACACAGGCTTCTGGAGCTTTGCCTCTTCCCGAACCAGCACCGCACTGACCGCGGTTGGAGAGACCGCCAGATAGAGGTAGAGCATCTCCCCTTCCTGCGGCTTGGATAGCAGGGGAGGAGACGCCAGGTATTCCTTGAGCTGGTCGAACGCTGCTTGACATTCGGCCGTCCAGAGGAAGTCTTTCGGGCATTTTAACACCTTGAAGAATGGTTGGCAGTGTTCGGCCGATTTTGCCACAAATCGTCCGAGCTCGGCGACCCTTCCAGCGAGCTCCTGAACCTCCTTCACTTTGGTCGGAGGGGACATACCTTGGATAGCCTTGATTTTGTCCGGGTTGGCTTCGATACCCCGCTGGTTAACAATGAAACCGAGGAACCTCCCGGCCGAAGCGCCAAAGGCGCACTTCGCTGGGTTCAGCTTCATGCGAAACTTCCGCAAGGTGGTGAAAGTCTCCTCCAGATCCACGATGTGCTGGTCTGCCTGGCGGCTCTTCCCCAGCATATCGTCCACGTACACCTCCATGTTCCGGCCGATTTGCTCTTTGAAGATTTTGTTGACAAGGCGCTGGTAAGTGGCGCCAGCGTTCTTCAGACCGAAGGGCATTATCTTGTAGAAGTACAGCCTCCGGTCCGTTATAAAGGCAGTTTTCTCCTCGTCCTGTGGGGCCATCATTATCTGGTTGTAACCGGAGAAGGCGTCCATGAAAGACAGCAGCTGATATCCGGAAGTTTCGTCGACCAGTTGGTCTATCCGCGGAAGCGGGAAGCTATCCTTAGGGCACGCCTTGTTCAGGTCGGTATAGTCAACGCACATCCTCCACTTCCCGCTCGCCTTCCGGACAAGTACAACATTTGCCAGCCACTCGGGGTAACTCACCTCCCTTATGAATCCTGCCTCCAAGAGTTTGTCTACCTCCTGGTCGACCACCCGGATCCGATCCGGGGCACAGTGTCTCTTCTTCTGCTTCACTGGCCGGTGGGTCGGGTCGACGTTGAGGGCGTGAGAAATGACCTCCGGGTCGATCCCAGGTACATCGGCCGCCGACCAGGCAAATACATCGGCATTGGCTCGGAGGAATTCCACCAACCGGGCCCGAGCTCCCGGGTCGAGATTGGCGCCGACCCGGACCACCCGGTCCCGGCGGCCTTCCTCGAGGGGAACTTCGACCACACCCTCGGCCGGCTCCCCCTGCCGCAAGGCCGCCTCGTCTCTGGCATCAAGGGACTCGACGCTTAGGTCTTCTGCGGGCTTCTTCCCTTTGAGGGTCGCTAGGAAACATTGCCGTGCGGTCGGTTGGTCGCCTCGGACCTCCCCGATCCCGACCGCCGTGGGGAACCGCATGAGCAAGTGGTACGTAGAGACCACCGCGCGAAGGGCGTTCAGTCCGGGTCGTCCAAGGATGGCGTTGTAGGCCGAGGGAACACGGACGACCAAGAACCCGAGTCGCACCGTGGCTTCTGCGGGTGCGACGCCCGCAGTCACAGGCAGCTCAACGACACCTTCCGCCGGGACAGCGTCACCGGTGAATCCTATGAGGGGGGTGGATATTTTGTGCAACAATTGTCTGGACAAGCCCATCTTTTGGAAGGCCTCGTAAAACAAGATATCAGCTGAGCTTCCACTATCCACAAGAACACGCCTTACATCATAGTTTGCCATAGTGAGGGAGATCACCATGGCGTCATCGTGGGGGGTCTGAACCCCCTTTACATCCTCATCACAAAAGGTGATTACATTGCCGACCCTCTGCCTCTTTGCGATGGCCGCCCCTGATGCCTCCGTCGAGCCCCCTGCGTTCCTCACGGGCCGGGGGCAGGCCCCAGTGATAGTGTGGATCACCCCCGCAACGGGTCGATTCTGCTCCCGAGGCTCCGGAGGAGCCGGGTCGGCCGGACGCGGGTCTGCGGGGGGACGTCGGTCGCTCACATATCGACCGAGACGCCCCCGACGGATGAGAGCCTCGATCTCGTCCCGAAGCTGGAAGCAGTCCTCTGTGTCGTGGCCGTGGTCTCGGTGGTACTCACAGTACGCCCGGGAGGGCCTCTTCCCAAGTATCCTCCGCATCTGTCTCGGGGCCGGGAGGTCCTCCCGCCCCTTGATCTCCATAAGGATCTGGGCCCGGGGAGTCAGGAGAGGGGTGTACCGGTTGAAACGTCGGGCGGAGAACGAGGGCGTGGGGCGCCGTGGTTCTTCGCCGGCGACGGGCTTCTGCGCCGACGCTGGGGCGTCGGGCTCCTCCTCTGGCGTGCCTCTTTCCGCCTTTTCTTCCCAAGCTTTGGAGGGATCTCGACGGCCTCCTTGCTCCGGTGAGCGGCCGCCTCCTCGGCGTCCGCATACTGGTTCGCCCGGGACAACAGCTCTGGGAAGCTCCGCGGCAGGCGTTTGTCCAGGGAGAAGGTGAGTCTGCCCTTCCGGAAGCTACGCTTCAGGGCTGAAAGAGCTACCTCCTGACTCAGGTTCCGGACCTCCAGCGTAGCCCTGTTGAAGCGGGTAAGATAATCCCGCAGGCTTTCTCCCTCGTTTTGCCGGACATCAAAGAGGGAGTCGGAGACCAGTCGCCGCCGGCTACTGACGGCGAAATGAGTGATGAAGAGGCGGGTGAACTGGTCGAAGGACCGGATTGAGTCAGCCTCCAGCCCGGCGAACCACGCCCTCGCCGGGCCACGGAGGGTTGCCGGGAAAGCCTTGCAGAGAAGGGGATCTGATGCTCCGTGGAGGAGCATAAGGGTCCTGAAACTCTCGACGTGATCCCGCAGGTCCGCCGCCCCGTCATAGGGCTCGATCGCCGGCATTTTGAACCCCGGCGGATTCGGGGTCCGCAGGATCCTCGAGGCAAGCGCCGGCTGGGAGGAGATCTCTAAGTCGGCGAAGGGATCTTTGGAATGGCCCTTCAGGACCTGGAGTTGTCGGTGGAGATCGTCCACCCGCCGGTCCAGGGAGCGCGATCGGTGGGTGGGAGACAAGGAGCGGCGAGAGGGGACCGACTGGAGCGCGGGTTCCTCGAGGACTGGGGGGTCTGGGAACGCGCCCGGGCCCGCCTCTCGTACCCCGCGCAGCTCCGGTGGGAAGGTCCCGGCAGAATGGAGCGTGCTCGAGAATCCTCCTCGCGCCGGCGCTCCTCCCCATGGGAGAGGAAGGAGCGCGGGTTGAGGAGGACAGGCGAACGCTCAGGCAGCGGCGGCTCCTGAGCCCGCTGCGGCGCCCGGGACATCGCACCCTGCAGATTCTGCACCGCCTCCGCGAGGGTGCGAACCTGCTGGGTTAGCTGGTCGAACTGGGCGGCTTCGACCGTCTGAATGGGCGGTGGGGCGGTGGAGTGTTGCTGAGAGTGTGTTGGAGATGCAGCGGCCTCCCGGCCAGAGGCGTGAGAGGCCCCGCGACCGGGAGCATTGGAAGCTCCACGACCACCTCGCCGTGCCATTACGATCGCTCTGAGATTCGGGCCCTTCCTCTAGCGCCAACTGTTGCTGGGGGTCCAAACCGAGAACGATTGGCACAGCGGTGTGAACGGGGTTCCCTTGGAATTACTTCGGTTGCGCTCCGCCTTCCGTCGGGAGACCTGCAAGCAAGCCTCGCACCACCACCGAGGTAGTGGGGGCCCTCCGACGATCAAGTTAGGGGAGATCGAAGGAGAAGAAGAGGTAGCAGGTAAGATAATACTCTGAAAAATCTTGCTTACCCTCCCCTTCCCCCCCAGCCGCATATATATCAGGCTGGGGGTTTTTTTTGGGGATTGGTCATCGTGTGGCACGATGGGGTTGCCATTGACATGGTCGTTACAGGGCGTCGTGGGGCAGCGCCGGGTACGGCCATGGCAGGGCGTAGTGGAGCTCCGCTTTGTACGGCTGTTACAGGGGATCGTGGGGCAGCGCCGGATACGGCCGTTGCAGGGAGTAGTGGAGCAGGGGGACGCGGCGTGCCTCAGGGGAACAGTGTTGTTGTCAAGAGATTGCCGACTTGGGGTCGGATTGCTGGATCAAGGGGCACCCGACTCGAGGTCGGGCTGCGGAGCCGAAGGTATCCGACCCGAGGTCGGATTGCTGGATCAAGGGGCACCCGACTCGGGGTCGGGCTGCGGAGCCGAAGATATCCGACCCGAGGTCGGATTGCTGGATCAAGGGGTAGCCGACCCGGGGTCGGGCTGCGGAGCCGAAGATATCCGACCCGGGGTCGGATTGCTGGACCAAGGGGCAGCCGACTCGGGGTCGGGCTGCGGAGCCGAAGATATCCGACCCGAGGTCGGATTGCTGGATCAAGGGGCAGTCGACTCGGGGTCGGGCTGCGGAGCCGAAGATATCCGACCCGAGGTCGGATTGCTGGATCAAGGGCAGCCGTAGTCTTCCTGGGCGCGCGTGCCGGTCACGTGGGGCATGGTGGCTAAGTTCCCCCGTAACAACTAGTATAATAGAAATGGTTTCCTCATTGGCTAGTTGATACATAGGTTAGACATCCACGAAATATAGGATTTTTGATTTTTAGAAAGTTGAGTGGATATAGATCATGTCAATAGGAGAGTGTTGCCCAAGGAGACAACCCAAGCGGGGGGGGGGGGGTGAATTAGGTTTTAATTAAATCTTGACCAATTAAAACTATAATGAGTAATTAACTAAATCTATTGCAAGCAGAATAGATAGATTACTAGATGTAGTGAGTGAAGTGAGAGAAAGAGACAATTAGCCAATACAAACAAAAGTAAAGTTTATAGTGGTTCGGAGCCAACTCTTGCTCCTGCGTCCACTCCCCAAGCCGCACTTGGGAGTTTACTATAATCTCTAGGATTACAGTCAGTTGTTTTACAAGCTCACAACCTAACTTGTTGTTTTTACGAGATCACAATGAACTCGGTCGGTTTTCATAGGCTCACCGACTAGAACCAACCGATTGTTTTTCCGAGTTCACAATCAAATCCAGTTGGTTTTTTCCGGTTCACCAACTACAACCTTACACCGTTGGTTTTATATTTGGCTCACCAACAAACCTTACAACTGTTGGGAACCCGCCCATGCCGCTGATATTTCAAAACAAAAATCAGATGGCAACGGAAAGGGGGCATGAGCGGGATCAACGTTCATCGCATGAACGTTGTTTCAGACCTTTCGTAGTTAGGCAAGAATTAAAAACTTTTAAAACTTTTAGAAGATCAGATCTTCACCTTGTGCGGGTAGATGATCACCGCAAACTGATGATCGTGGTTTTAGGATGAAGGTTCGTTTGAAGCCGTTCAAACGTCCGGCCTCTAGGGGTATCCACACGAAGCAGCGGACCGATCAAAGCTTTCTTGTCTTCCCGGGGTGCTAGCTCCCTTGCAAAGACTTCTTTTGATGGCTGATCTCCTCTCTATCAATCAACCCTTGATTGTGCTTGAGAGGAGGAAGAAGAAGAAGGCAACTGGATGAAGAACCAAAGCCCTTGCAGCCTACTCCCTTTTTCCTGCGTCAGAAGGAGGAAGAGAAGAGGAGGGGGCCGCCAATGGCTTTTCTTTTCTTCCCTTTGCTTGCGGCTGAACCAAGGAGGGATGGAGAGGGGGTGGCCACGGCTTGAAGAGGAGGAAAGGTTTTTTTAGGGCGCCGGCCCTAGCCCTTCTTTTATAAGGATGAAGGGCTCCTACAAGTTAGGAGCCCTTGACTACTTTCCAAGAGGGGGCGCCGGCCCCCTCTCTTCATGCCGCACCTAATCAAGGATGAGAGGGGCTCATGCCCCTCTTACTTGGTTAACCCAATCCTCTTCCAAAGAGGATTAGGTGCCCTTTTCATGGTTTAGTCCTAATGTTGCCCAAGGTGACAAGCCAAGAGGGGGGGGGGTGAATTGGTTTCTTCTAATTTTCGGTGCTTTAAACGTTTTCTCAATATAAGTGCGGTGGATGCTTTCTTAAGCTATTAGAATGATTTAAACTAGTGCAAAGATAGAAGATGATGCAAGAATAAACGGAAACACAAGCACAACACAAACACAATAATATATAGTGGTTCGGTGCTCTCCTTAGCACCTACGTCCACTCCCCAAGCGTCCCCTTGGGAATTCACTATAATCTCTCGGATTACAGTTGGATTGTTTTCCGGGCTCACAATCCAAAAACCTTTGTTGGTTTTACGGGCTCACCAACGAACCTATACACTTTGGTTTTCCGGGTTCACCAAAAATCTTTGTTGGTTTTGCGGGCTCACCAACGAACCTTTACACTTTGGTTTTTCGGGTTCACCAAAAACCTTTGTTGGTTTTGCGGGCTCACCAACGAACCTTTGTACTTTGGTTTTCCGGGTTCACCAAAAACCTTTGTTGGTTTTGCGGGCTTGCCAACGAACCTTTACAAAGTGTTTAACAAATGAAAAGAAAAGATTCAAACTCCTAAATGAGCATATGAAACAATATAAACTACAAAGAAGAGTTAGAAGGTATTTATCGCTTTGAAGTCGCTTTGCTCTTCTTTGTCAAGGATGCTTCACTCTTCAAGGGAGGATGGAGCTCTTGATGACTCTTTGAATCTGCTCATCCCTTTCTTTGATTCTTGAATGAAGCCCTTGGATGAAGCTTGCCTTGCTAGGGTTCTCTCTTGAATGCACTTAATGTATTTTCCCAAAAGCTTGCTTCCTCTGATGAATACTCCCTCTTAAATACTTCTCCAACCTCCAAATAGTCCTTTCTGACCGTTGGATTGAAGAAACTAGCCGTTTATAGCCGTTGGGAGTCCAAAAAGTATTTCTGCACAACTAGCCGTTATGTTCAGCCCGTGTTTGGGTCGGCTCAACCTGTCCTTGGGTCGACCCAACCTTTACTTGGGTCGACTCAACCATTTCTTGGGTCGACCCTCTCAGAAAACACAGAAACTTGAAATTCAGCCTTCTGTTGCCTTGGGTCGACCCAACCTTTCTTTGGGTCGACCCAAAGGTCAGCTTCAGAAAATTCAGAGCCTTGAATTTCAGCCTTTCTTCACTTGGGTCGACTCAACCTTTCTTTGGGTCGACTCAAGGTTTACTTGGGTCGACTCAACTTCTTCTTGGGTCGACCCTCTCAGTAAATCCAGAGAGCATTCTTCCTTTGCATTTTGAGGTTCTTTGGAGGTTGGGTCGACTCTTGCTTACCTTGGGTCGACCCAACTCACTGTTCATTTGTGCTGTTTTTGCAGGAGTGTGCCAGATGATTCCTCGATGTGCCGGGGTCGACCCAATCAACCTATGGGTCGACTCAATCCACACTTTGCTGCATTCTCAAGGTTAGTTTCATCCAAATGAACAAGACCATATATATATTTCCAATTAAGCAAATGTACTGAGAGCAATGAATTCATAAATGAAGTATCAATTTTAACTTATAGCATACTCTAGAGAATTGCTTGTTAATCATCAAAATAACACTATCATCCTCAATCTCCCCTTTTTGATGATTACAAAATAAAGAGTATAAGCCTATTGATACTTGTCTTTAAAATCAGTTTAAAAGGGATTGAATTTCAGAATTTCAGCTTTTCATATATATAAGTGAAATCTCTCCCTATATCATTCAAAATTTGCCAATTTGACTTTTTGAATGGCTCCCCCTTTCATTTATAATTCATTAGCAATGAAACTTCAAAAATTTGAGATAAAATATGAGTTTCAGCTTATGTATCGGGGTGAGAAAGGAGCGTGCCAAATTCTGAATTTATATGTGCCAAATTCTGAATTATGATAGAAATTTTTGATTTGATGATTTTCATTGTTACAAATTGCTCCCCCTTAAATGTATAAGCTTTCTTATATGATTTCCAATTTGTTTGTCCATTTATTCCTCTTTTCTTAACATACTCTAAACACTATTTTTACTTCTCCCCTTTTTGTTATACATATCTTTACTTCTCCCAAAATTAATACTCTTTCTTTACTTCTCAAATGAAGTGCTCTTTCTTTTCTTAAATTGAATACTCTATCTTTTCTTCTCCCCCTTTATATACTCTTTTCTTCTCCCCCTTTATATACTCTTTCCTTCTCTTCTCCCCCTTTTTGTTATCATCAAAAACATATATATGGGAAAGGATGCAATAAGGAACAAACTTCAGACTTCATTGATCAAAATAGGAACATTTTCATACATTAATGCCCAAAATAAAGATAAGTACAATGTTCCTCAATCAAGATTTAAAGATATAAGGGAAAAAACAAGATACATATGGGAAAAAGCAAGATACATATGAGAACTAGATATCTAGCCTAGGCTCTAAACATAGATCGTGAGACTCTCTCGGATTGCTTGGCTACGGCTCTCTCGGGTCCCATTTCTCCAAGATATTGAAGTAATCTACTGTTTGGAGATGATTGGAGAAGATTTGAGAGTGGAAAATACGGTTTTCGGAAGAAGACAAAGGGTAAACAGTGCCTTAGATAGCTCACGGGTCCCCCTTTTAACAGTGGGATCCCGACGTTGGGTCGACTCAAGAAACTTCTTGGGTCGACTCAACATTGGGTCGACCCTATTCTGGGTTGGGTTGACCCAAGTGCAGAATTTTTTTTTTCTCTTCCTTTTTGCTTCTAAAAATTTTTCTTGCTTCCGATCCTTATAAATTCTTTCTGGGACAATGATACATGAGTAAGGAATCTATAGATAACAAGTTTGACTCATGTTTCATAGATTTTTAGAAATTGGAGGAATGTATCATGAGACTACTTGCTCCCTTTTATATTTCTTCAATAAAAAGGATCACATATACCTAATTCTCTCCTTAGCGTGCAGAATCTATCTTCACTCAGGGTTTTGTGAGTATGTCGGCTAATTGTTTTTCAGTGCATATATGCTCAACACATATGTTTCCATTTTGCACATGATCCCTAATAAAGTGACATCTTATTTCTCTTTGTTTGGCTTTAGGAATGAGATATTTACGATGTAAGCCGGAAGTGATCTCTAAATGTAGATTCCAAGGATAGTTTTGAAATCAAGTGTAGATGGAATCTTTTTCAAGTTATTTTAGGGAGTATCAAGAATAATATTCAAAGAAAGGCACGGATGAAAATCCAACATTTTTTTTTTAATATATTAAGTATATAGCAAAATGAGAGCAATCTAATTAATTTTCAGAGTATAGTATAAGATCAAATAAAGATCAAACCTTATATACTTGAAAAACATAAGATTATGTTGAATCCTTAATTCTTAATGACTTTAAAGTTCTTTCATGATATAAAAGTATTGGGGCATAGACACCAAGACATGAATTTATGCAATGTAGGATATATAAAATTCAGGGCTTTGAAAGTTCTTTTAAACCTCTCTTAAAGACTTTCTTTTACTCCTTTAAAGATCATAGCATCAAAATCAATTAAAATGAATTGGCTCATGATTGAAACACTAAAGTGCAAGCCAATAAGAACTCATTAGTAGATTCCAAAGTAAATTTTCAATACTAAGACAAATGGAATCCTTTTCACTTAGTTTTCAAAACAAGTGATTTACCAATTAAGTACAGATAAAAATCCAACTTTCAAAAGATATTCAACGAAGCATAAAGTTTAATACCACTTCACATTTAGTATTCTTTCTCTTATCTTTAGTTGAATTTCAGATTTTAATGATAAACGTGAATAAAACTGAACCTTTATGATATCAAGAATGTAGAGTGATCTAGAATTATTCAAAATTTATAGCAATCACTCTTTTTAATCTTTTAAGAACAAGTTATGCTTCCTCTTAATCTTTGAGAAAATGTACTGAAATATTAATCAGAAAATGATTCATTTTGAAGCTCAAATTCTTTCAAAAGCATTTACATTTTCTTTCTTTTAAGAATCATTTGAGTGAGCTGAAATATTTCTAGACTTGAGATCATTCACTCTTTTAATAATATATATACATATATATTTTGATGAAAGTCTTTAACAATGTAGGAGAGGAAAAAATATATAGATGATCATTGAAGTATATGTATTTATAGAACTCAATTTCTTAATCAAGGTTTTTCAGCAATATAATATATGAAGCACAATAAATCTTTTCAATATCAAAATAAAAATCATATATTAAAAATATTTGTTTGCAATCAAGATCATCAAAAGACACATCATTCAGACCAATATTAGTACACTTTGAAGATAAGAAATGATATGTTTCAGATGCGTATCGGGGCAAGCAATCAAGGCATCAGAATTATTCTATTTTTCTTAAGCTGTAATTTTATCTAGAAATTCATGTTGAGTTTAAGCTTTTATATAAAATCAGATTCTGAATTTCATAAAGATTCTCAAGGAGGCTTTCAAAGTTGTAATTTGAGATATGTATCTTCTCATTGTAGCTCATCTTAAATCATTACGATTGAAATACATATTTCAAGAACATTAGAGCACATCCAGAATCTTTGTAATTCATATTAAATTTTGGTACAAATTGGAGGACATGATGTTCTAATGTTAGGCAAGATAAAAGATAAATCAGAATCAATTCATTTTGCCCTAATTTGCAAATTCAAAATTATGCTTTTTCTTTTATTTTCAAAATATATTCATTAAAATAGAATGATGTTGTTGTTGGTAGTAATATGTTTCAATCAAATTTTATAGGCATGAAAGCCATTACAAGTTATATTCAGGAAAGATCTTTGGTATTTGAATATTGAAGACACATAATTCAAAATATCATGTCACATGCAAAACATAATATGCATTAAGTCATAACATCATGTATTAAAACATTAAGAGCAAGCATGTCAAAGATCAAAATTTATTCTTTTCAAATAAACTCTCCCTATTTATATATAATTCTACACTGATTTTATCCTTAAGGTGTATTTTCAAGTGATCGAAACTTCATTTGGCTTTTCACAAGCTTTATATATACTTTTATTTATCTTGTCATTCATTTCCGTATTTTTGAATTTCTTCCTTTAACCATTTAGTGAACATTCTAATCTTCATTTCTTTTGGTATTACTTTTCTATGCTCTATATTCTATTTGCTCCCTATCCGGTGGAGTTGGAAGGGGCACGAGGTACTACCACTAGCCTCCCTCTTGTGCCGTCCCTAATATGCCCTACACCGAATAGTTGGGTCAAATAGTGCCGGGTACTACCACTAGCCTCCCCATTGACACCATCCCTATAATGAGCAATGTAGAAAATGTTCAACTGTTTTCTTTAGCAACAAGATATTCACTCCAAACTCTCCCTATTTAAATATAATTAATTACGGATTTTATCCCTTCCAAAAGAATATTCACACAAGTCTCACAAATATGCTGAATATATTATGCTTGCGCTGCTTTTACTTAAGATTGGAGTATTTACTTAGCTTTTACTTCTTCTGAGCAATGTTCATTTTCTTTTTTCTTTATCTCTCTCTCTTTTTGTTATTTTCAAGTAGTTACATGAAAGAGCAGAATAAAGAATTAATCTAATATGCTGCATATAAATATATATCATGCAAACAGCATTTTCATTATGCCCCAATGATTCATAGCTTATCACAAGTTATTTTGAATTAGAAACTTGAGGCATAAACTTGTGTATTTCATGGTTATGCATTATACAGGCAAAAGTGAACTTCAATTTAATCATACCATGAAACAATTATCATTAGCATGAGAATGAAGCATGATATCAAGAAGATTAGCAATTAAATGTTTAATCATGCTACCATATAATTTCAGACTATTGATTTTGCTCAACTAACTCACAAGAGAAGAGTTTAGATTACAAGTGCATTTGGCATTCTTCAAGCCAAATACCTTTTAGATTCTTTATTCCCTTGGCTGAAGAAAATCTTCTTTTTTTTTGTTTCCAAGGGAATGTTTATTGTATCTTTCATCGAGGTGTCCTTCAAGTTGAAATTTCTTGCTCACAAATCCTGTATCATTAGCAAAATCTTTTTCTTTTCTTGAAGGCAATTCATTAGGTTCTCTAGGATACAAAAACATTCATACAACATATTTCTTAACTAGATGACTCAACATGAGACATGACAATAATTGAATTTGAGTCACTTTACTCAAGAGATTGCCTAAATATAAGCAAGCACAAGTCACTTGAACTAAAGAGATAACTTCATTAAGTAAAATGGTTCAAGGACAAGCATGTGAGGCAATAGAAAGATTCATCAAGATCAAATCAATTTCTTATTGTCAGAAGCAATTTAGCTTAGATTCTATTTGCTTAAGATAATTATTAATAAGATATACCAGTTAAGTTTTAATCAAATTATCTTAAATAGTTGTGTCTATCAAAATTCTGATTGTTACATAGAATCAAAATGATAAACTATATTCTCAATAAAGGATCTAGTTTTAATAAGAATAGTATGAATTGATATCTCTACAACTAGTATCTTTTCATTGAATATTCTATATGCATTGCTTGAAGAGTAATATCCAAAGGAATATTTGTTTTACCAGATTTGACATTATTTTCATAAGAATATATCAAGCATGACATGTATGACTGAAAAATATAAAAGATATACAATATATCATTTTCTATTTTTCAGACGATCAAAAGGAGTTTTCTAATAGAAACCATATGTATGACAAGCAATGATGATTAGCTTTTAACAGAAATCATTTAAGTAGATGAACTATCATACAACATTGTCTTTTTCATTTCTTCAAGGATTCTATCAACTCTATTTTATTTATGGTGTTCTTGGTGTAGAAACAATTGTATTCAATATTATTTTCTGTGCACAACTCAATAAGAAATTGGTTTTCAAAACTATGCCATGATTTCATAGTTTGCAAACCTTTTTCATTTGAACCCTTTTTGTGAGTTTGTGCCAATGCAGAAAATATTTTAATTTAAGTGCCAAGAACAAAACCAATATTAGCTTTGAGAAATTTTCCACAATTACAAAATCAGAAAGCTTATCTCCTGGGTTCACAATCCTAGAGATCCAAATAAGTTCTTATGAAGAGTTTTCAAAGGCTAAAAAGGTGAAAACAATATTTTCAGATTTAGAAATGATTCTAGTTTGTTTTTCTAGATGACATACATAGCAAACTTTGACCTTGCAAAAATTAATCTAAGTGAACCAATGACAAGGTCTTTTGAGATTAAGTCCATACTAGTATGAGTTGATCTTTATATGCCAAAACTAGACTCTTAATCTTGGTATTCTTAATACATATATTTAAAAAAAAATACCAAGTAGACTTCTTATGTTTATGATCAATAAAGGATAATGCACATGGATAACAACTCTCAATCAAGCATATAGATAATTCAAAGAGTTATTCTAAGAGTATTGATTAAGCAAATTATCCATCAATAACTGAAGCATAATATAGGAAGATGGAGTGATTTGGATATATTTTCATTTCATTACCAAGAGTATCGCCTATATCACAGAAGTGATTAATACTAGCTACAATTTCAATATGAGAGGATGCAAGGAGTACTAATTTCATTATTTCTTCCATTTTGGTCACTCTTCTTAATTATATTTTAAGTTCTATTCTTTAACACGTGTCTAGAGAACCCATTGTCCAGATACATCTTTCATTGGAATCTTGGGTAGCTAGACACATTTGCTAACAATGATCATGTTTTCAACTTAGAAACCCAAGCTCTTTTGGGTCCTTGCAGGTTAGCTATATTGTTCCTTTTGGAACCCATATTCTCTTAATTACCATTTTGTCTATTAGTTTTGCCAGGTTTTAGGAGTACAAGTAATATACTTCTGCATACTCTTGCTAAATTTAAACAACATAGATTTAGCAAAAATAGATAATGAATTTTCAGTTTTCTGTTTTTGTTTATTAGTTTCACCAGATTTGTGAAAAATCGTTTTAGGATGAATAGTGGAGGATTTAAGAAATATATTCTCGAAAGATTTTTGAGTGTACCAAGGTTGATATCCCAATCCAGCTTTGTCATATACAGCTCTTGAGTTTTCTATCATTAAATTCAGTTTTTCAGAGCTGGGAGTGAATCTTTCAACAGTAGGTTTCAAATTATCAACTTCTTTAGTTAATTTTTCATTATCTTCTGAAAGCAATCCATTGTTTTTCTTAAGTTTATCATGGCTTTCAGTGAGAAGTTGATTTCTCTGATTTAGTTCTTTATTTTCTTTAATTAAGATTTCAATTTTATTATTTAGTTTTAGTTTTTCATCTATTAGAATTTGATTTTCATTCTTCAAGTTCTTGTTCCTACAAATAAGTTTCTTATGTTCTAAATACAAATCAGAAAAAGCATCATGAAGTTCATCGAATGTAAAATCATCTTCAGTTTTATCATATACTTCATATTCAGAAGAGGAGACACTTTGTGTTTCAACACATACCTCGTTCTTGTGTCCCACAAGGCATAGATTTTCAATATCTGCCTTGGCCTCTCATCTTCTTCAAAGCTAATTTTTGATTTGCTTAAAAATGTTAGTGCTTTCATATTTTAATCTCTAGCATATTCCATATGTCTTTAGCAGTTATGCAAGAAGATATGTAATTAAATTCACTATCATTTAATGCACCAAAACTAGCACATTCATGGCTTTTGCATTTTGCTGAGCCATTTTCTTATCATGATTAGTGCTTGTGTGTGGTCCATTGACTATGATACTCCATAAATCATAGTCATGTGCCTTGAATGAAGATGCGCATGCGTGCCTTTCCAATATGTGTAGTTTATACCATCAAATAGTGGAGGTCTATCAATTAGTTGTCCCTCACTCATAGAACATCCCACTTGGGTTGTCATGATCTTTAACTCTTGATTGTGAGATCAATGAGTACTATTAGAGCACCTCGCTCTGATACCACTTGTTGCCCAAGGTGACAAGCCAAGAGGGGGGGGTGAATTGGTTTCTTCTAATTTTCGGTGCTTTAAACGTTTTCTCAATATAAGTGCGGTGGATGCTTTCTTAAGCTATTAGAATGATTTAAACTAGTGCAAAGATAGAAGATGATGCAAGAATAAACGGAAACACAAGCACAACACAAACACAACATATATAGTGGTTCGGTGCTCTCCTTAGCACCTACGTCCACTCCCCAAGCGTCCCCTTGGGAAATTCACTATAATCTCTCGGATTACAGTTGGATTGTTTTCCGGGTTCACAATCCAAAAACCTTTGTTGGTTTTACGGGCTCCACCAACGAACCTATACACTTTGGTTTTCCGGGTTCACCAAAAACCTTTGTTGGTTTTGCGGGCTCACCAACGAACCTTTACACTTTGGTTTTTCGGGTTCACCAAAAACCTTTGTTGGTTTTGCGGGCTCACCAACGAACCTTTGTACTTTGGTTTTTCGGGTTCACCAAAAACCTTTGTTGGTTTTGCGGGCTTACCACGACCTTTACAAAGTGTTTAACAAATGAAAAGAAAAGATTCAAACTCCTAAATGAGCATATGAAACAATATAAACTACAAAGAAGAGTTAGAAGGTATTTATCGCTTTGAAGTCGCTTTGCTCTTCTTTGTCAAGGATGGCTTCACTCTTCAAGGGAGGATGGAGCTCTTGATGACTCTTTGAATCTGCTCAATCCCTTTCTTTGATTCTTGAATGAAGCCCTTGGATGAAGCTTGCCTTGCTAGGGTTCTCTCTGAATGCACTTAATGTATTTTCCCAAAAGCTTGCTTCCTCTGATGAATACTCCCTCTTAAATACTTCTCCAACCTCCAAATAGTCCTTTCTGACCGTTGGATTGAAGAAACTAGCCGTTTATAGCCGTTGGGAGTCCAAAAAGCATTTCTGCACAACTAGCCGTTATGTTCAGCCCGTGTTTGGGTCGGCTCAACCTGTCCTTGGGTCGACCCAACCTTTACTTGGGTCGACTCAACCATTTCTTGGGTCGACCCTCTCAGAAAACACAGAACTTGAAATTCAGCCTTCTGTTGCCTTGGGTCGACCCAACCTTTCTTTGGGTCGACCCAAGGTCAGCTTCAGAAAATTCAGAGCCTTGATTTCAGCCTTTCTTCACTTGGGTCGACTCAACCTTTCTTTGGGTCGACTCAAGGTTTACTTGGGTCGACTCAACTTCTTCTTGGGTCGACCCTCTCAGTAAATCCAGAGAGCATTCTTCCTTTGCATTTTGAGGTTCTTTGGAGGTTGGGTCGACTCTTGCTTACCTTGGGGTCGACCCAACTCACTGTTCATTTGTGCTGTTTTTGCAGGAGTGTGCCAGATGATTCCTCGATGTGCCGGGGTCGACCCAATCAACCTATGGGTCGACTCAATCCACACTTTGCTGCATTCTCAAGGTTAGTTTCATCCAAATGACAAAACCATATATATATTTCCAATTAGCAAATGTACTGAGAGCAATGAACTCATAAATGAAGTATCAATTTTAACTTATAGCATACTCTAGAGAATTGCTTGTTAATCATCAAAATAACACTATCATCCTCACCTAATCTAATCAGGATTAGCCAAATTGGGTTCAATCTATGCTAGTCCTAATCCAATTAGGACTTGAATGAAACCATGACCAATTGAACTCTTCAATCCTAATCTAATTAGGAGTCATGTTGATTCATTAGATTAATAATTAATTTGGACTTAAGGAATCCTAATCCAATTAGAATTTGGTTTAATTCTAGTCCTAATCCAATTAGGACTCTAATTTAAATTCGGAGTCCTAATCCGATTAGGACTCTGGGAATCCTACTCCAAGTAGGAATCCAATTTTAATTCCAAAACTCCTAATCTCATTAGAATTTAGGAATCCTATTCCAAGTAGGAATTCCGGTCCTACTCCAACTAGGATTCCCAGTCCTAATCCAATTAGGACTTCTAGGAATCCTACCCGAAGTAGGACTTCTTGTTTTAAGTCCAATTAATTATTCCCTTTGTTCCTTCTTCAACTTCTTATCAATCAAATTGATTACTTGTGATTCATAATCACTTTTCAACCATCGGATCGGTCAATACATCTACTGTGTGTGTGACCCCATAGGTTCTCTCTGACTGCGTAGTGAGATATATTGTGATCTCTATCACTATATCATTGAAACATCCTTTCAATGGTTGGAACGATTCCAACTCTACTCATTAGGATTTATCGATCATCGAGATAATCCCTGTGAGTCCCACATCACAGTGACACCTAGCAGCATGTAGTGGCTACCCAGCAGATGGAATGATGAACCTCTAGGTGCAGTTAAGTGTGATACAGTCCTACTTATCGGTGGATCCCATACAGGACGGAGGTTATGGCAACTCGTCAACCCCATCGTCTGTCAGATGTCAAGATTTATTCGACTTGAGTTCGATAGTGGAAACTCTTTTTCCACTTATATTACTCTGCCCTGGCCAAGGTCTTAGAACTCAGTCTTAACAAATCCATAGGATCACTCCTCTTCTATCGAGGTCGATAGATTCCTTATAGGTTGCATTACCCTACTCCTAGCAGTGAACTTACTGCAGCCAATCTACAGCTGCATGGACCCATATGGCTAGAGACCATGTATGTGTGCAGTCAAACTACAATACCCTCACTGTGAGTACGCGAAGCACCGCCAGGTGAAAGGATCAGTCACACATACTGCAACATCAGCAAGTCACTGACGAGTGGATAGACATCCAAGTGACTTCTTGTCTTGGTCACGCTCAGTACCCTTGTTCTCTAACAAGCCCCTGCACTATCACTTCAGTGTCCCTAACTGTGGACTCAAGTCTCGTCCATCCAGAAGAAAAGTGATCTATGCACTGATCGGATCGATCACCGTCCTCGTGATGATCCCATTGGATCAGGAGCATTTAGAATTAATCACCAATGATACAGAGCTCAATTCTCAACTCTGAGAATATGTATCATCATCTTATAATTCCTTGGATGATTCATAGACACATAAATATATGAACGAAAAGTGCCTTTTATTTATTCAATAATAAACAGTTAAGTACAACAATTATGTCCTAGAATCAACCAATGTGTCAGCCAAATTGGCTTTTAGGGCATACATCTAACAATCTCTCACTTGCACTAAAGCCATTGGTCATATATCTTAGGCCCATCTTCTCAAGGTGGGCTTCAGTCTTTTGCTGACTCAGCTGTTAGTGAACGGGTCTGCCCGTTAATCTGCGGAGTCTACTCTCTGCACGCTCTACATTATTTCTTCTTAACATAGTCGCGTATGAGATGGAAGCGCCGCTCTATATGCTTAGACTTTCTGATGAGACCTTGGCTCCTTAGCAAGGGCTATGGCGCCATTATTATCGCAGTAGAGTGTTATGGCATCTGATGTCATCACGTCCAACTCTGCAATGAATTTCTTGAACAGAAGCCTTCCTTAGCAGCTTCAGAGGCGGCGATGTATTTCAGCTTGTCATAGATAGAATCAGCAATGATCGGTTGTTTAGAACTCTTCCAATTTACACGGCTAGCCACCATTGCCATAAGAACACATATTCCAGATGTTGACTTCCCTGTCCATGCGACATCAGTCATGAAGTCTGAATCTGTGTACCCTTCTACCTTTAACTCTGATGATCTCCTCAAAAACCAAGAATAAATCTTTAGTTTCTTCTCAAGTACTTAAAATATTCTTCACAGCTGTCCAGTGCTTCTTGCCTGGATTGACTGATATCTGCTTGTGACACTCACAGCAAGAGCTATATCAGTCGTGTACACAGCATGGCATACATGAGGCTTCCTATTGCCGATGCATAGGGAATCTTGCTCATGCGTTGAATCTCTTCAGATGTGTTGGGGCACATCTTCTTGGAGAGATGAATTCCATGCCTTAGGGGTAAGAGACCCCTCTTGAGTTTTCCATGCTGAACCTCTTCAGCACCTCCTCTATGTACATCTTCTGTGAAAGGCCAAGCATCCTTTTAGATCTATCTCTATAGACCTTTATTCCCAAAATATAGGATGCTTCCCCAAGGTCTTTCATGGAGAATTCTTTTGACAACCAGACCTTGACCGAGGTTAGCATGGGAATATCATTCCCATCAGGAGAATGTCATCTACGTACAGTACGAGAAAAAGACAGCACTCCCACTAACCTTTTGTAAACACACGGTTCCTCTTCGTTTTTGATGAAATCAAACGTTTTGATTGCGTCATCGAAACGAGTGTTCCAACTCCGAGATGCTTGCTTTAGTCCATAGATGGACCTTTGCAGCTTGCAGACCTTGTGATCTCCATCACTGGAAGTGAAACCCAAAGGCTGTTCCATATAGATATCTTCATCAAGATATCCATTCAGGAAAGCAGTTTTCACATCCATCTGCCAGATTTCATAATCATGAAATGCTGCAATGGCAAGCAATGTTCGGATGGATTTTAGCATGGCTACAGGTGAAAAGGTCTCCTGATAGTCAATGCCTTCGCGCTGACTATACCCTTTCGCCACAAGCCTTGCCTTATAGGTCTCTACCTCTCCATCCGAACCTATCTTCCTTTTGTAGATCCATTTGCATCCAATAGGTACAATACCTTCTGGTGGGTCTACTAAGGTCCAGACTTGGTTGGAATGCATGGAGTCTAACTCTGACTTCATAGCTTCCAGCCATTTCTCGGAATCGATATCAGATATCGCCTCGTTGTAGGTTTTGGGATCCTGTATGTGATCCCTATCTCCCACTAGGAACATTTCCTCGGTATCCTCTTCTAGTATACCTAAGTATCTATCGGGAGGATGGGAGACCCTACTAGATCTGCGAGGTGGTTGAGGGACATCGTGTACTGGCTCTGTATGAATGGGTTCGATAGGATCCATGACTCGTTGCTTTTCAGAGACTTTCTCTTCAAGCTCAATTTTCCTCCCACTGCCTCTATCAAGGATAAACTGTTTTTCCAAGAAGATGGCATGACGGCTCACAAACACATTGTGATCCTCTGAGACGTAAAAATTGTATCCTAATGACTCTTTAGGATATCCTATAAAACGAGCACTTATGGTCCTAGCCTCTAGCTTGTCCGCCTGTAGTCTCTTGACGTGGGCCGGACATCCCCAAATCTTGAGATGACCAACTTGGTTTCTTACCATGCATATCTCATACGGTGTGGTAGGAACGGATTTAGAGGGAACTCTATTCAACAAGTAAATAGCTGAAAATAGGGCATCTATCTAAAGAAAAGGGTAAATCAGTGAAGCTCATCATGGACTGGACCATATCAATAGAGTCCGATTCCTCCTCTCTGACACTCCATTGAGCTGAGGTGTACCAGGAGGAGTCCATTATGAAACTATACCATTCTCCTTGAGATAATCACGGAACTCTCCATTAAGGTATTCACTTCCTCGATCTGATCGAAGAACCTTAATGAGTTTTTGCTTATTTTTCTACTTCATATCTAAGCTTTTGAACCTTTCAAAAGTTTCATATTTGTGTCTCATACACATATCCATACCGTGAGTAATCATCGGTAAAATGAAGTAAAAAATTACAACCCCTAGCCTGCACATCGAATGGGCCACACACATCAGTGTGTACTAGGGTAAGTATTTCAGTGGACCTCCCTGTGTCCTACAAAGGATAATTTGGCCATCTTTCCTTGAAGGCAGAATTCACAAATCAAATATGACTCGAAAGTCAATGAGCCCAAAAGCTCATGTTTCTCCAATTTGTTTATTCTGTCTTCTCCTATATGGCCAAGCCTGAGGTGCCAAAATACTTTAGATTTATCTCATTTTTGGATCTATTAGATCCTATGGTATTCACTGTTTGCTCAGATATATTCACAGATACATCCATATGTATGTGATAGAGACTGTCAATCTAAAACCATGTTGAATCAATTTAATTTTTCAAATAAAAATCTTTCTGTGCTAAATAAAATACAGAAATCAAATTTCTGCTAGCAATAGGTAACAGTCCCTAAGTATCCTGAGCATATCTGACAACCTTCTGAAGGTCTGTCACCCTTCATGTTCTTTATGCTTCCCATGTATGTAGGACAGTTCCTCTTCCAATGGCCGTCCATGATGCAATGGAAACACTTTTCCTTGCAATTGGCCTTTTTCTTGGAACTTCCTTACTTGGTGTTTTCTTAGTCTTCTGCTTCTTCGCAGGCTTCTTCTTCTTCCAAATAGACTCTCTCTTGAAAGTAGAAACCAACTTGACAGCGAAAACGATGCCCCTTGAACTTCTTCAAGGTCCTAAGGTAGTTACCAATTTATTTAACAATTCTATTTTAGTGCATACAACCTTGTTCATATGGTAGTTTACTATAAACTATTCATATGAAGCTGGAAGGGATTGCGGATCAAATCCGTTTGCAATTCCTTGTGCATGGTCATGCCAAGCTTCTCAAGCTTCTCTAAGTCCTTTATCATGGTCAAACCATGATCATGGACAGACTGCCCATCGTGCATCTTGGCTTTGAAGAGCCTCTTGGACACTTCAAACCGAGCTGCGTGACTCTGATCACCATACAACTCTTGCAGGTGATTTAATATGTCCCTGGCAGTCTTCATGTTCTCATGCTGGCATTGTAATGCATTGGACATGGATGCCATTGTGCAGCACCTAACTTTATTGTCATTGTTCGTCCACTTAACAAGCGTCTTACGCTGATCAGTGATCGGACGGATTGGTAACATGGGGATTCCATGGTCTAGCATATACCCAATTTCTCACAATTCAAAACTATTTTTGAAATTTGCTGAGCCAATCTTTATAATTGGGTTTGGTCAAACGGTTGTTCTATAGGATATGAGTTAAGAGTCTAGAAGCTGACTTTATAATCCTCAGAGAGTAAAGATTCTAGTTAGACTTTTGTACTTGATCCTAATCTGTTCTAAGGTCTTTTAGAACAAATGTAACTCCCACTATTTTCTCGAATCCCACACTCCCCTGGTAGGAAAACGGAAATCCCACACGACTAGGGTTTCTAGTGGGTACTGCGGTCCCACCGATTTACATGCCACCTCACCTAACAGTTATTGGTGACACATAGATGGATGAGTGTACAACTCTTGTACAATGCTTCTCAAGCATGTTGCAGTGTAACTTGGTCTCTAAGCCATGAAAACCTCACCTAACAGTTATTGGTCCCATTTCTTAGTTAAGTCAGACCCACCGTATAACCGTAGGAATAAAGTCGTCATTGGGTCCTCACCTAACAGTTATTGGTGCCCAACCCCACCTTTACCCTACAACATCTCATGTCTATAGAGAGGTCCAGCCCCCCGATGCAACTTGACCACTGTGTCCAGCCGAGACAAATCAACATCAGAAAGGCCTTAGCAGCTCTACTACAGTGGAAGACCTATTGACTTAATATTGGTTAATCAGGTCTTAGTGTTTGCAACTTGAGCCTTCATAAGAGGTAATCGAACAATTGGCCAGGTAAGCAGGTGGGAGGCTCCCCTTACTCAGAGAGTAAGGTCCTAATTAAGTAACCACCTTTCATGCTTTCCTAGACACCAATTAGATCAATTAATCTAATATGACTTGCTCATGTCGGTTCACTCTCGACTTGATTGAGGAGGTTTTGATTTAGGTCTCAATTGGGTTTGCTACATCACATGTAAACCTATCTACCCGACTCGCATTCACATCACATGCAAACGGCACATCACAGGCAGTTATAATCGCAGCATCAAATTAAAGCTAAACTTTAAATAGGTGATGATCATGGATTCTAATTAGGTCGTATTACAAGCACATGCACGTCAATCGATCAATGGTCTTCAACTCTTGAATTGGTTCCAAGCCTCCTTGATTCGATCCTTGATCAACTCTTGATCCAATCGCCATCAACCGCTTAGATCACCTTTCATCTCATGCCTCTTCAACTTGATCGTTGACGTACATCACATCACAGAAATACAACCAGATGTAAAATAAAAATAAAAATAAATTACATCTCCTTTTAGGAGGCACGCAGGCCTCTCAAAACATCAAATAAGATGCATGCAAGCATCTGAAAAATTACATGACATCGCAGATCACATCGCAGGTCATTACATTTGATACCAAAAGGGTTTGAATCCTATGATCATCACCATGCAACAATTATAATTTTCAGATCTGAAAACTAACTGATTATTCATGACATAGGTTGCTGATCATGCTAATCATGATTCTAAACTTTGTAATCTCATTAACAATGCAATTAGAATCATCATTTTATCACATAAAAATCAGCATGCAAAAATCAGCACCCCTGAAAAATCTGCATGCAGAATTTTCAGCATGCATGATCATTCAATTTTCAGATCTAATAAGCCTTTAGATATTAATTCTTACCTTAATCTACGAAGCCTAGGCTCTGATACCACTGTTGGGAACCCGCCCATGCCGCTGATATTTCAAAAAAATTCAGATGCAGCGGAAGAGGCATGTGCGGGATCACGTTCATCGCATGAACGTTGTTTCGAGACCTTCGTAGTTAGAAGATTAAAACTTTTAAAACTTTAGAAGATCAGATCTTCACCTTGTGCGGGTAGATGATCACCGCAAACTGAATTCGTGGTTTTGGATGAAGGTTCGCTTGAAGCCGTTCAAGTCCGGCCTCTACGGGTATCCACACGAAGCAGGATCCGATCCAAGCTTCTATCTCCCGGGGTGCTAGCTCCCTTGCAGAGATTCTTTTGATGGCTGATCTCCTTCTTTCAATCAACCCTTGATTGTGCTTGAGAGGAGGAAGAAGAAGGAAGGAAGGAGAAGAACAAGCCCTGCAGCCTACTTCTTTTCCCTGCGTTGGAAGGAGGAAGGAGGAAGAGGAGGGCGCCATGGCTTTTCTTTTCTTCCTTGCTGCGGCTGAACCAAGGAGAGGGAGAGGGTGGCCACGGATGAGAGGAGGGGTTTTTTAGGTCAGCCCCCCTCCTTTTTATAACATCTAGGGCTCCTACAAGTTAGGAGCCCTTGATGTATTCCAAGAGGGGCGCCGGCCCCCTTGTTTGCCGCACCAATCCAAGGAGAGAGGGGCGTGAGCCCCTCCCTCTCATTGCCCTAATCCTCATCTAATGAGGATTAGGCCCTAATGGTTTAGCCTAATCCAATTAGGCTTAGCCAAATTTGGATCAATCTAGGCTAGTCCTAATCCAATTAGGACTTGAATGAACCATGACTCAATTGAACTCTTCAATCCTAATCCAATTAGGAGTCATGTTGATTCATTAGATTAATAATTAATTTAGACTTAAGGAATCCTAATCCAATTAGGATGTTTTAATTTTAGTCCTAATCCAATTAGGACTCTATTTGAATCCGAAGTCCTAATCCAATTAGGATTTCTAGGAATCCTACTCCAAGTAGGAATCCAATTTTAATTCAAAATTCCTAATCTCATTAGGATTGTAGGAATCCTATTCCAAGTAGGAATCCCAGTCCTACTCCAACTAGGATTCCCAGTCCTAATCCAATTAGGACTCTAGGAATC
>NW_024069497.1:0-41147 GCF_009389715.1 Phoenix dactylifera
AAATCACTAGACAGCTCCTAACTGGTTTGAAGAGGGCACCTAAGCCTCCAATCCGGTCTAATGAACTGAGTTAACCAGGTAAGCTCCCAGGTAAGTGGGGGGGTCACGATGCGTTGCAAAGGTCCCACTTAAAAACCACTTGCCTCGAACAGATGAACTGTCTCCCTTGGGACAAAGCTTGCCTAGATATCAACTGAGCCACAGAGCGAAATTGGGTGTAACTTTCAGTGATCTTCGTCCTATTAAGCTCGAATGTCCCTAGGGGCCATCGTCTAATTGATTTTAATTAAAGTGATAGCTATGTAAAAATTGATTCACCTAATTTGGGCAAGAATCTGGTGATGAAATCCAGTTCTTATCTTGTTGGGATGATTGCCCTACTATATGCGGATTAATTGGTGTATGTGTATCAGGCATACATTCACACTTTTACTGAAATTAAAATCAAACAATCACCACAATATTTCAAGCAAACTGGGAATCAATTTAAATAAGAAAGGTTTAGAGGTTACCAAAGAAAATTTTTTCAGCAAAATTTTTTACTTTTAAAGCAAACCTCTACAGCATTCTTTTTCCAGTAGTTCCTTTTGATCGTCCCAAATTTTTCTTCGATTCCTGATCAAATAAAAATCAAAAATTAGTAAGAGAGAAAGGAGATAAGAAAAGTATCAAAAATAGAAAATATTTTTATTTTATTTTAGATATATATATTTTTTCTTTTGAAAGTTTTTTTTTATTTTATTACATATATGAAAAGAAAAACAACTAACTAACAATCCCCGGCAACGGTGCCAAAAATTGATAGTCAATTTTAAATACCACGCAATAGCACGCATCTGGTAGAATAATGATGACGGGTATCGATCCACAGGGATTGGGGTGCAGTTGTTTTTCTTAAAAAAATTTAAAAAGAAGAGTTTGTGAAGAAAATTAAACTAAGAAATTTAATTAAAAAAATGCAATTAAAATGATATCAGTTTGGAGGAACCTAGGACAAGGAATTGACCACTAACATCGGAACAAGGGTTATTTGTATTTTAATTTATTCTTGGATTAACATGCAAATTGGCTACAAGCCTAATAAGCATTCGAATAGAAATTCACAAAAGTAATTTAGGCATAATCCATCTTCAGTTGGTATGAAATGTCCACCCTAATTTAAGGTGGCAGCACATCGCATCTTCCCTAAGCATGAACTATTTTATATTTACTCAGTGATCATGAAAAACAGTTGTATAAACATCATATTTAAAGTCGCAGAGATTAAATATGATATGAAAGAAAATATTTATTTAAGAGTAAGAGGGTTCATACAACTCCAAGAATATAAAAATTAAATACATAAAACCCGTGTCCCTTTATTAGGGCTGCATCCGGCCCTAGAGAGAAGATCAGCTTTTCATGGAGAGTTGAACGGCTGCACTGCAGGGGGACTTCGTGATGATTGGTTCTTCCTCCTTCCTCTCGTCAGCTCCCTCTTAGCATATCATCACCTTTTCCTTTGGGAAATCATTCCCAAAATACTCTTAAAGAAACTCTTCTCCCTCCTTTATCGTGGGAACTCTGCCTGAGAGAAGAGCTTCAGATCCGTCGGCTCTCTCCCTCTGAATGCCCTCGTCTTCATGCATCGATTCCCTTTTATAGCCTTCACCTGGGTGGGAGGATAAGGTTGATTGAGCTGATCGCCGTTGGGAAGATGAGCTGGGATCTGGATGATCGCGGAATAATCGGACACGAAAGGAACTGGGAGCTGAAATTCCTTGGCTGAAGTCGGCTTGATCCTTTGGGATGCTTGCTTTCCGAACGTTGTGGATGCAGTGGGAGAGAAGAAGATGCTGGGATAAGGATGAACTCGGATCAAGATGAGAGCTGGAAGATCTGGGAGGTGATCCAAAACGCTGGGAGGAACGTTGGAATTGGATTCGGTCGGCTGGAATGAGCGTGAATAGGCTGATACTCTGTTCTGTTTCCGAAACAGGGGAGGATGTGGATTGTGTGAGAGGATCTCGGAAGCTTGGATGAAGATGGATCACAAATGCAGGGGAAATGCTTGATTTTCGGAGAGGATGAGCTCTGTTTTGAGATGCAGGGAATTTTGTTTTGAAGCAGGGAGTGATGTGGATGAAGCTTACGGCTGAGAAGATGATGGCTCTATTCTTTGGATCCGAATGAAATGCACACAGGAGGCTACGGACGGCTGGAAACGAGCTCTGAGAGGATCTCGGCTAGATCAGGATTTGTGGATGAGGGAATTTGAACGGGATGAAGCTGGGAGATTCGGCGAAGAATATGGGAGTAAATCCGGATGGCTGGAATTAATTCCAGAATAGAGGAATCCGGAAGACTTATCTTGACTGGGATCTAGCTGAGGATGCTTCGAATGGGAGGATTTGGCTCACGGGAAGCTTGGGAATCTGGGAAGGATTTGGAAGTTGGGAGGAAGGGCTGATCGTGAATGACTGGATTACAATCGTGGGAGAGAGGAATCCGGAAGAAGATTGTGAGGATCTCGGTTTGGGAATCGGCTGAGGCTTGGTTTTGTTGTGGAACACGGGAGATGATGGGAAGGACGTGGAGGCTCTGGATTCGGCTGATGGCTGAGATGAGGACTGGATCAACGTAATCCGGAGGGATATTGGTTTGGATCCTTAAGGGGCTTGATGACCTAAAGATTGATTTAAAGATTGATTTTGATGATCACAAAACTTTGAAGTATAAATACTAATGTTTGTGTTGCAAGAAGAAAGATAATTTGTTTTGCAAGGAACATAGCAAGTTGGAAAAATACAAGAAGGCCTCAAAAGCTCTCAAGAAAAGTTGGAAGAAAGCTACACTTTATTGACCCAAGTTTCAAGTTCAAATGATTCAAGTTAGAGGAGCAAATTCAAAGAAAGATTCAAAAGAATAGTCCTCGAGTCGACTCCTGGAAGTTTAGAGTCGACTCTGGCACTCTGGAGTTTCAAGAAACAGTGCTCGAGTCGACTCCGATACTCTACGAGTCGACTCCGACTGAGAACAAACAAAAAGACAGAGAGTTGATTTCAGCGCTACAGTGCTCGAGTCGACTCCTACTTCAGCGCTACAGTGCTCGAGTCGACTCCTACTTCAGTGCTACAGTGCTCGAGTCGACTCCTACTTCAGCGCTACAGTGCGGAGTCGACTCCCAGCTACAGTGCCGACAGACTACTATTCACAAGTGACTCCTGTTTCAGCCGAGTCGACTCCTACTTCAGCCGAGTCGACTCCTACTTTAGCCGAGTCGACTCCAGCACGCTGGGTGTCACGCCCCCGCCTCTGCGAGGCACGTGAGGCACCTAGTGCCCACGTGGGGGCCACATGAGGGGGGACCGCGGGGCTCCCCTGCCAGATATTGTCCGATTCTGGGGCTTCACGCAAGCGTCCTTCACCCCTCCCCGGTTTTGTTTTCCACCCAAAACGCGTCTGCAGGATTTGGAGACACCCGCCTCATATGCCCAGGCTCTGGAACGAGTCTTTCCAATGTGGGACTATTGGGCCTCACACCCTTCCCACCATCGGACAAGAGCCGTCCTCGGCTCTGATACCAAATGTCACGCCCCCGCCTCTGCGAGGCACGTGAGGCACCTAGTGCCCACGTGGGGGCCACATGAGGGGGGACCGCGGGGCTCCCCTGCCAGATATTGTCCGGTTCTGGGGCTTCACGCAAGCGTCCTTCACCCCTCCCCGGTTTTTATTTTCCACCCAAAACGCGTCTGCAGGATTAGGAGGACCCGTGCGGGCGTGTGTTTAGTCCCACATCGGTTATTCGCTGGGTAGATCTTGGGTATTTATACAGGATCAAGGAACCCAAATAGTAACTTCCGGCTAGCCATTTTGGGTGAGGTCCTGGGTTGTTATAAATGGTATCAGAGCGGACCTGGCCCATAACCTATGTGGACTAGGGGACACTGCAGCACGGATCCATTGGGGCTAACCATGAGCCGATCGTGGTGTTTGTGATTATATTTGAATGGATTTGAACCCTTAGCCTGACGAGGACGTCAGGGCTTGAACGGGGGGAGTATGTGAGGACCCGTGCGGGCGTGTGTTTAGTCCCACATCGGTTATTCGCTGGGTAGATCTTGGGTATTTATACAGGATCAAGGAACCCAAATAGTAACTTCCGGCTAGTCATTTTGGGTGAGGTCCTGGGTTGTTACACTGGGAGGCATAACAGCTAGTTTTTTCTTGATTCCAACGGCTCTATTTTTGTCTCTAACGGCTAGATTTTTGTTTCCACTCCCTCTAAAGCTATAAAATCAAGAGGAGAGCTAGGAAAGAAGAAATGGAAGTGGGAGAGAACATTTAGGAAAGAGATTTCAAAGAGATTACAAGAGAAATCTTCCAAAAGCACAAAAGGGCCATTCAAAGTAAAAGAGAGAGAAGAAGAGCATCCAAGTGAATTCCAAAGCTTCCTCTCCAACTGTGTGCTGCCTCGGTGATCCTCTACTTCGTGCAAAATCAGAAGAGGGTCAAGTAAAGAAGAAGCCGAGTTCCTTCATCTACAAATTTGTTTGAGGGCTTCTTCTCTTTACTTTGCTTGTTTATATTTACTATATTTGCTTATTTGAGAAGCTTGTATTTGATTTAAACTCTTGTTCTAATATCTTGTAACTTGATTCAATCAAGGGATTGAATCAAGGGGTTAAGGTTTGTTGGTGAGCCAAAGGAAAAACCAACGTTGCAAGGTTGTGGTTGGTGAGCCTTTGGGAAAACCAACTGGGTTGATTGTGAACCCGAAAAACAATCGTTGTAAGGTTGTGGTTGGTGAGCCTTTGGGAAAACCAACTAGGTTTGATTGTGAACCCGGAAAAACAATCGGTTGGTTCTAGTCGGTGAGCCTGTGAAAACCGACCGAGTTCGTTGTGATCTCGCAAAACAACAAGTTGGGTTGTGAGCTTGTAAAACAACCGGCTGTAATCTGAGGGATTATAGTGAAATTCCCAAGAGGTCTTGGAGAGTGGATGTAGGTGCTGGGGTGCACCGACCACTATACATCTTTGTGTTTGTGATGCCTTATCTCTTGTATTTCATGCCATACATTCATTCTTGATTGTGTAATATCTCTAACTTTATTTTCTATAGAGTTTTAAGTGATTGTTTAGAATTTGCTTAGCTTCCTCTCCATTCTTACCATACACATAGATTAAAATTGATCATACAACTATAAGTTAATTTTAGATCAGTTGCACCCTAAGGCCATAGTATAATTGCTCTAGCTTAATTTTTCACTACTTTACTTGTAATTGCCTAGAGCTTAAGTAAATAACATCTTATCATTCCGCTGCATTCAATTCAAAGTAAAAATTAGGGAACATAATTTTTAGAAAACCCAATTCACCCCCCCTCTTGGGTTGTCACCTTGGGCAACAAGTGGTATCAGAGCAGGTGCTCTTCTATTAATTATAGTCTTAACCGACTAGAGCTAAAGATTATGACAACCCCACATAATACATTATTTGCCGAGGGACTTTCCATAAACAGACCTCCACCTTTTGATGGAACTTACTATATTCAATGGAAAGCTAGAATGAAAATTTTTGTTCAATCACAAAACTATAAAATATGAAATATCATTATAAATGGCCCTCACACACTCTCTCAAGCTGTCAATGAAAAAGACTTAGCACAATTGAATACTAATGCTATGAACATTCTATATTGTGCTATCCATGAATCTATATTTCATAAGATTTCTGCATGCTTATCTGCTTAAGAAATCTGGGATACTTTAAGAAATATTTATGATAAATCTCAGATTAGCTCACATGTGCTTCAATTGCATACTAACAATGAGACTACAGAATCTTCCACATTAGCCGAGTCGACTCCCAGTTTGTCCGAGTCGACTCCTAGAGAAAAACAGTCTGAAAGGCAGAGACTCAGTCTTGGAGATCCTGTGAACGAGTCGACTCCAAGTATTTCAGAGTCGACTCCCAAGTTAGTCGAGTCGACTCCAACAAGGCCCGAGTCGACTCCGAGGCATAACAGTTCAAAAGACAGAGAATCATCTTTTAGGCCTCTGAGAGCGAGACGTCTTCCGAAGATCTCGAGTCGACTCTCAAGTCAGTCGAGTCGACTCCAAGTAACCCGAGTCGACTCGAGGAAGAAAGAACAACAAAAAAATTCAAAAGCTTCCTAAAGACAAAGAAGAAGAGGAAGCTAGATGAAAGAAAGAAAGAGTCAAACAAGAAAATGAAAGCTAGGAGCAACAATGATGATATTAGCTCCAAAGAACTACAAGAGGTAACTAATTTAAGCTTCATGGCACAAGAAGATAAGGTAAAATCTGAATCTACCTTTACATCAAATGATTTTCAAGAAGAATTCCCTTATGATGAATTATTAAATGCTTTTCATGATTTGTATGGTGAATGTAGAAAATTAGCTATAAAGAATAAAAATCTTAAGAAACTAAATCTGAAAATTTCAAAAGAAAGAAATTCTAGTGATGAAATACAAGATAAACTAAATTCTGAAAATGAAAGCTTAAGGTTAAATTTAGAACAATTGATTCAAAAAAATCAGAGTTTAATTAAAGAAAATCAAAACTTAAGTAAAAAAATTAACCAATTAAAATCTTTTATTAACAAATTCACTGTAAGTTCAGAAAGATTAAAAATGATGTTTGAAAGCCAATATGTTGCTTATGATAAATCAAAACTTGGCTTGATACCTTTACTTAACAATAAATCTCTAGAGAAAAAGGTTATCAATTCACCAAACAAACCATTAAATAAGATAACTTATTTTAAACATGAAAAGAATGGGCATAACAACTTTACCTATCGTTCTAACATAATTAAATCAAATGGTAAAGTTATTACAATTAAACAAATTTGAGTTCCAAAAGGAACTATATGTCCTAACTCTCAAGGACCCAAGCAAGCTTGGGTACCCAAAATAAAAATATGAGGATGTAGATATAGGTGTGCCAAGATATCCATGGAACAAATAGAACTTTCATACAAATGGGTGTTCTAGACACACGTCAAAAAATGAAACTTAAAATATACTTATGAAAAGTAATTAAAAAATAATAATAATGAAATCAGTAACCCTTGCATCTCATCATTATTTTTGCTTTAGTATTTGATTACAATATGAATTGCAAGTATTGATCAATTTTGTGATATAAAAAATACTTTTGGAAATATAATCAAATCACTTTATTTTATAGTATGCTTTACTCACTATTGGATAAGTTGCTAAATGATTAATCTATTTATTAAGAATAACTCTATGAATTCTCTATATGCTTGATTGAGAGTTTTTATCCAAGGAATTATTGTTTATCGATCATAGATATGAAAATGTGTACTTGGTATGCCTTTGAATATATGTACTATGAATACCAAGATTAAAGAAACCATCTTTGGCATATAAAATCAACTCATGCTAGTATGTACTTAATCTCAAAAGACCTTGCCATTGGTTTACTTAGATTATCTTCTGAAATGTCAAAGTTTGCTATGCATGTTAACTAAGAAAACAACCAAAAATCAATTTCTAAATCTAAAGATGTTGTTTCCATTACTAAGTTTTCAAAAGCTTACATTAGTTTTGTTCTTGGCACTCAAATTGAAATATTTTCTACATTGGCACAAACTCACAAAAAGGGTTCAAATGAAAAAGGTTTGCAAACTATAAAAATAAAAAAGTATCATGGCATAGTTTTGAAAACCAATTTTGTATTAAGCCGTGCACAGAAAATAATAATGAATACAATTGTTTCTGCACCAAGAATACCATGAGTAAGATAGGATTAATAGAATCCTTGAAGAAATGAAAAAGGCAATGTTGTATGATGGTCATCTAAAAGCTATCATCATTGCTTGTCATCTATATGGTTTCTATTAGATCTATTTTTTGATGAAAACTCCATTTGATCTTCTGAAAAATAAAAAATGATCTATTGCATATCTGTCATATTTTTCAGTAGTATATGTTATGCTTGATATGGGTTCTTGAAAATAATGCCAAATCTGATAAAGATATTTCTATCTTTGGATATCATTCATCAAGCAATGCATATAGAACATTCAATGAAAAGATTCTAGTTGTCGAAATATCAATTCATTTTATTCTTTATGAGACTAATGATTTAGTATCAAGATACTGAAATCAAATTATATATGTATATGGTTAATCTTTTACATATAACAATCTGAAAACTTGTTAATAATTAGAACCAAATTGGATTTTTCAGAAATGCACTTAATAAAGAAAAATTGATGACTACTAAAGGACTAAATCAAGAAAAGATGAAATAGATCTTGATGAAATTCTTGCATGATTAGAAGTTAAGATCACCATTATCATTTGCTTACTTTATGAGCTTTATATTTTGTCAAATGAATGTGTAGAATGCACTCCTATGTGGTTATTTCATTAAAAATAGGTCTATGTAGAATAACCACCTTATTTGAAAACACTCATTACAAATATGATAAAGCAATATATGATTTGGAACAAGCATCAAAAGCATGATATAAAAGCTTGAGTAACTTTTTGATAAAAAGTAATAAATCTATACATTAAAAAGAAGAATTTGTGATATCTTGCTTGCTCAAAGCATACATTGATGGTATCCTTTTTGGTTCTACTAATGAAGATTTATATGGAGATTTTACTAAGCTCATGCAAAGTGAGTTTGAAATATGTATAATGAATGAATTAATATTTTTTTCTTGAACTCCAACTTAAGACAAACAAGAAAGGGGATCTTCATTGACCAAAGTTAGTCCACAAGAAAACTCTTATAGAAGATTGGCATGAAGAAGGTATGTCTATGACCCCATCTTGTAGAATTTGAAAAGGATGAGCAAAGTAGATCTATTGTTTTAAAGCTATATTGAAGCATGATAGAATAAGTATTTTATCGTACAGCTAGTAGACCAGATTATATGCTCATTATGTGCCCTTGTGCAAGACATCAATCTAACTCTAATGAATCATATTTTATTGATAACAAATAAATCATAATCTGAATTTTGATAGAAACAACTGTTTAAGATAAGTTGATTAAAACTTAGCTAGCGTGTCTTATTGATAATTATCTTAAGCAAATAAAATCTAAACTAAATTGATTTTGAAAATAAAAAATTGATTTGACCTTGATGAATCTTTCTATTGCTTCACATGCTTGTCCTTGAACCATCTTGGTTAATAAAACTATCTCTTTAGTTCAAGTGACATATGTTTGCTTATATTCAAGCAATCTCTTGAGTAAAGTGACTCAACATTCAATTATTATCATATCTTATGTTGAATCACCTAGTTAAGAAATATGCTATATGAATGTTTTGTATCTCGAAGAAACTAATGACTTTCTTTCAAAAAAAGAAAAGGATTTTGTTGATAATGCAGGATCTATGAGCAAGAAATAAGAAATTTCAACTTGAAGGACACCTCCATGAAAGGTACAATAAACATTCACATGCAAACAAGAGAGAGGACTTTCTTCAGCCAAAAGGTTACACATAAGAAATCTAGTAGGTATTTGACTTGAAGAATACAGAATGAATCGATAATTTTAGATACCTCTCTCATAAATTAGCTGAGCAAAGTCAATAACTTAAATCTTATTGTGGCATGGTTAAAATCTTTAATTATTAATTTCTTGATATCATGTCTATATATGTATTAATTGACTTATGCTTTTAGAAATTGATTCATGGTTTGCTCAAACTAAAATATTCCTTTGCCTATATCATAACCATGAAATACACAAGTATATGCTTAAAATGCTGATTTAAAATGACTTGTGAGAAGCTATGAATTCTTGAGCATAATGAAAATGTTGTTTGCATGATATACATCTATATGATACATAAGATTATTTCTTTATTCTGCACTTTCATGTAAATTACTTGAGAATAACAAAAAGAGAGAGATAAAGAAAAGAAAATGGATATTATTCAAGAGAAGTAAAATCTAAGTAAAGGCAAATACTCCAATCTTAAGGAAAAGCAAAACAAGCATAATATATTCGGCACATTTGTGAGACTTGTGTGAGCATTCTTTTGGAAGGGATAAAATCCGTAATTAATTACACTTAAACAGGGAGAGTTTGAAGTGAACATTTTAACCTTTCTATATTGCTCGTCATAGGGATGGTGCCAATGGGGAGGCTAGTGGTAGTACCCGGCACTATTTGACCCAACTATTCGGTGTAGGGTATATTAGGGACGGCACAAGAGGGAGGCTAGTGGTAGTACCTCGTGCCCCTTCCAACTCCACTGGATAAGGAGCAAATAGAGTATAGAGCATAAGAAAGTAAAAATGAAAGATAAAGTAAATGAAAGTATATAAGAAGAATCAAGTTAAATTTTTAATCACTTAAAAACACACTTTAAGGATGAAATCAGTGCAAGATTATATTTAAATAGGGGGAGTTTATTTGAAAAGAATTGATTTTGATCATTGACATGCTTGTTCTTAATATTTTAATGCATGACTTAACACATAATATATTTTGCATGTGGCATGATGTCTTGAATTATGGGTTCTCAATATATTGTAATGCTCCATGCTTGGACAATTTGATTGAATGTTTGAAATACTACATAAAATTTTTTTTTGGTATTATTGAAAAGAAATTTCAGATTTGTCGTTCATAATCATCTTTAAAATCTGAAAGTTGAATAAATTTGTAAAAAGGAGAAGAGAAGGATATCTCTATTTAGACAAAATGAATTGATTTTGTTTTATCCTTCAACTTGCCTAAATTTGGTATATAATGTTCTAATTCGCACCAAAACTCAACATTAAATATAAAGATTCTGAATATGCTCTAATATGTTTGAAATATGTGTTTTCAATCGTAATGATTTAAGATGAGCTACAATGTGGAAGATACATATCTCAAATTATGATTTTGAAAGCCTCTATTGAAAATTTTTATGAAATTCAGAATCTGATTTTGTATGAAAGCTTAAACTCAATATGATTTCTAGATAAAAACTACAGTTTAAGAAAAATAGAATAATTCTGATGCCTTGATTGTTTGCCCCGATACGCATCTGAAACATATTATTTCTTATCTTTAAAGTGTACTAATATTGGTCTAAATGATGTGTCTTTCGATGATCTTGATTGCAAACAAATATTTTTAAATATATTATTTTATTTTGATATTGAAAAGATTTATTGTGCTTCATGTATACATTGCTGAAAAACTATGATTAAGAAATTGAGTTCTATAAATATATATACCTCAATGATCATCTATATATTTTTCTCTCCTACATTCTTAAAGAGTTCCATCAAAATATATATATAGAGTGAATGATCTTAAAGCTAGAAATATTTCAGCTCACTCAAATGATTCTTAAAAGAAAGAAAATGTAAATGCTTTTGAAAGAAATTGAGCTTCAAATGAATCATTTTCTGATTAATATTTCTATACATTTTCTCTAAGATTAAGAGAAAGCATAACTTGTTCTTGAAGGATTAAAAAGAGTAATTGCTACAAATTTTGAATAATTCTAGATCACTCTACATTCTCGATATCATAGAATTTCAGTTCTATTCACGCTTATCATCAAAATCTGAAATTCAACAAAGAAAAGAATGATTAAAGAAAAATGGATCTTTTGAGGGGGAGCTTTAGATATTCAATCTAAATGCAAAAGGTTACATCCATTTGATGAATATCTTGAATGTTTTATGGATTAATTTTGATAAACCTTCTTGTGTTGCCATTGCTTGCCATGAGTTGAGTTCTATAAAGGTTGTCTTATTTCAAACCTTGAGTCTTATGAAAATATGCTGAAACTTATAGAAAATATATTTTCGAGATTGACAATTTTATTGAACATTATCTTTAAATTCTAAACTCTTAAATAGGAACGATCAATTAAGGGGGAGAAAGAAAATTTCAGAAGAAAAGATCATATGGAACTTAATCACATAAATCCATAACTAAAGGAGAGAGAAAGAATACTAAATGAAAAGTGATCCTAATACTCTCCAATATGTATCATCTGAAATTTAATCTGAAAATCTTTACGATACACCTTGAGGCTTGTTATTTGGTTAGTATATCTTATGCATCAATCATGAACCAAATTGCAATTCAAATAGTTGATCTTAAGAGCCTCTAATTTAATGAAAAAGGGAGAGAATAATGTGTTGAATTTTCTTGAGTATCTCTTAGAAAATCTATTTTGAAATTCACTAATGAGTCCTAATTGGCTTGCTCTTTAGAACTTCAATTTTGTGCCAATTCATATTTTTATGTATCAAATTGTGCTTATTTTCTAAAGGAATAAAAGAAAGTCTTTAAAAGAGCTCTAAGATGTATCAAAAATTGCATGAATCCATATTTTGGTATTTGTGCCCCAATGCTCTTATTATCATAAAAGAACTTTGAAGTCATTAAGAATTAATGATCCAACATGATGATATATTTTTCAAGTATATAAGTTTTGATCTTATACTCTGAAAATTAATTAAATTGCTCTCATGTTGATAAAATACTTAATATATTGGGCAAAAGATCTTAAATGAACAAGCTTTCATACTTATTATTGAAGAGAGGTTAGATTTCCATTCGTGCTTTCCTTGAATATCATTTGTGGTACTTCTTGAATTAACTTAAGAAAGATTCCACCTACACTTGATTTGAAAACTATCTTTGGAATCACATTCGATGTGTTCTCTTCTGAAATTATCTTAATTGGCTCTGGTCTATGCTCATTAATCTTTTTCTAACATTATTGTCTTGAGTTATATGATTCATATTCTTGCAATAATTTGACATGCAAATCAGAGTACAAAAAGAAAAAGAAATATTTGAGTATTCTTCTCTTTGTGCTTAATGTCTCACTATCTTTTTGTTGTTGTCAAAAAGGGGGAGAAATATCTAAGTATATGCTCATAATGCTTTATGTGTTGATTATGTTAAGTTGATTAAATCTAAAGCATTATCATGAAGTATATTTTAAAGATATATATTTTCTACTTCAAACAACTTAGCTATGCATTACTTCTAGAACACAATATATTTTATATTGCATATACTCCAAGTTTTGTCATCATCAAAAAGGGAGAGACTGATGACCCAAAGATTGATTTAAAGATTGATTTTGATGATCACAAAATCTTGAAGTATAAATACTAATGTCTGTTGCAAGAAGAAAGATAATTTGTTCTGCAAGGAACATAGCAAGTTGGAAAAATACAAGAAGGCCTCAAAAGCTCTCAAGAAAAGTTGGAAGAAAGCTACACTTTATTGACCCAAGTTTCAAGTTCAAATGATTCAAGTTAGAGGAGCAAATTCAAAGAAAGATTCAAAAGAATAGTCCTCGAGTCGACTCCTGGAAGTTTAGAGTCGACTCTGGCACTCTGGAGTTTCAAGAAACAGTGCTCGAGTCGACTCCGATACTCTACGAGTCGACTCCGACTGAGAACAAACAAAAAGACAGAGAGTTGATTTTCAGCACTACAGTGCTCGAGTCGACTCCTACTTCAGCGCTACAGTGCTCGAGTCGACTCCTACTTCAGTGCTACAGTACGGAGTCGACTCCCAGCTATAGTGCCGACAGACTACTATTCACAAGTGACTCCTGTTTCAGCCGAGTCGACTCCTACTTCAGCCGAGTCGACTACAGCACGCTGGGAGGCATAACGGCTAGTTTTTTCTTGATTCCAACGGCTCTATTTTTGTCTCTAACGGCTAGACTTTTGTTTCCACTCCCTCTAAAGCTATAAAATCAAGAGGAGAGCTACGGAAGAAGGGATGGAAGTGGGAGAGAATATTTAGGAAAGAGATTTCAAAGAGATTACAAGAGAAATCTTCCAAAAGCACAAAAGGGCCATTCAAAGTAAAAGAGAGAGAAGAAGAGCATCCAAGTGAATCCCAAAGCTTCCTCTCCAACTGTGTGCTGCCTCGATGATCTTCTACTTCGTGCAAAATTAGAAGAGGGTCAAGTAAAGAAGAAGCCGAGTTCCTTCATCTACAAATTTGTTTGAGGGCTTCTTCTCTTTACTTTGCTTATTTATATTTGCTATATTTGCTTATTTGAGAAGCTTGTATTTGATTTAAACTCTTGTTCTAATATCTTGTAACTTGATTCAATCAAGGGATTGAATCAAGGGGTTAAGGTTTGTTGGTGAGCCAAAAGAAAAACCAATGTTGCAAGGTTGTGGTTGGTGAGCCTTTGGGAAAACCAACTGGGTTGATTGTGAACTCGGAAAACAATCGTTGTAAGGTTGTGGTTGGTGAGCCTTTGGAAAAACTAACTAGGTTTGATTGTGAACCCGGAAAAACAATCGGTTGGTTCTAGTCGGTGAGCCTGTGAAAACCGACCGAGTTCGTTGTGATCTCGCAAAACAACAAGTTGGGTTGTGAGCTTGTAAAACAACCGGCTGTAATCTGAGGGATTATAGTGAAATTCCCAAGAGGTCTTGGGGAGTGGATGTAGGTGCTGGGGTGCACCGAACCACTATACATCTTTGTGTTTGTGATGCCTTATCTCTTGTATTTCATGCCTTACATTCATTCTTGATTGTGTAATATCTCTAGCTTTGTTTTCTATAGAGTTATAAGTGATTGTTTAGAATTTGCTTAGCTTCCTCTCCATTCTTACCATACACATAGATTAAAATTGATCATACAACTATAAGTTAATTTTAGATCAATTGCACCCTAAGGCCATAGTATAATTGCTCTAGCTTAATTTTTCACTACTTTACTTGTAATTGCCTAGAGCTTAAGTAAATAACATCTTATCATTCCGCTGCATTCAATTCAAAGTAAAAATTAGGGAACATAATTTTTAGAAAACCCAATTTACCCCCCCTCTTGGGTTGTCACCTTGGGCAACAGGGCTTTAGATTCGGACACGGGAGGAAAATGCAAGGGATTCGCTGATGGTGGAGTGCGGGCGGATGAAGCATGGATGCTGGGATGCTCTGTTCTTGTTTCAATGCATGGGAAAAACAATAGGTTTGAGAAGTGTGGAGTTGGATGACGTGGATGCAAGATGAATGGCTGAGATGGGATGAGGCTTTGGGATCCGTGCAACTAGATGGTATGCTTTGAGATATGAGAAATAAATAATTGAGGGGATTTTATTATTTTTGAGATTAAAATTGAATCATTGGAATGAGTGGGAAGAAATTTAGGTGATCTTGTAATGAGTCATGAATTAATGGGAACCACTGTGTTTTGAAGAAGAGTTCTTGGAGTCGACTCTGGAGGTTACGAAATTGTGAAATGATGAAGTGTCAGTTTAGGCTTTACCTAATTAAGCTTGACGCGACCTGCATACATTAAGCTCAATCAGTAAATAATCAAATCAAACTTGAATTACCTTTGATAATTTATTAAAATGCAATGATGAAGGTAATACATTTTTTTTAGTTAAATTTACAAAATATGTGAATTAAAATAATGATAAGTGCTATGAATAAGATATTAGTTTATGCATTATTTTGCACTTATCACCCGTGAGGCCACCTCCGTCGGTTCCCTCTGCGCCTCGGTTGGTTCCCTCGTGCTCGTGTGCCGGAAGAGTCGTCTCTACCGGGAGGAAAGTCGATTTTGACTTCCTCTCTCGAGAAGGATTTACAGTAGGGCATCATCTTAGGGCGCAAGGTCTAGATTTCTTTTATTCCCTTGATCTTCCCATATACCCTGGGTTAGTTCGGAAATTTTATGGCACCGTCACACGGGGTGGCGGCGGTCTTCAAGGGAGGGTAGCCAATGTCTCTATTTGCATCTCGAAGGACCTCATTGCCCGAGTCCTCCACCTCTCTCGTGAGGGTATAGCTCCCACTCATCCCTCTAATAGATCCAAGGCCCTTACGGCCATTCTAGGGAGAGTACCCCAGTCCCCTATTGAGGAGGTGTTCGCAAATCAGCTCTCCGCTGAGATGCGTCTCCTACTTAGCATCATTTCTTGCACCCTACTCCCTAAAACGGGTAGGTTTGATTTTATTTCTGAGAGAGACCTTGCTATCATGTTCCACATCCTACATGACGTCCCTCTTAACTTTTCTAAACTCATTTATAGTCATATTTGTGATCCCCTAGAAAAACCAAGATTGAGTCTTTCATATGGCATGCTCTTCACTCTGATATTTAGGGAGTTTGAGGTTCCTATCCCTAAGGGGGAACCGTCTCGTTCACTTCATTATACTGACTATATGGACGAGAAGACTCTCCACCGAATGGGATTTCACAAAGTTGAGGTTACATGGGTTAGGAAAAATTCTTCTGCCATACCATCTGACCCCGTTGCTCCTTACTCTCTCACATCTGACCATGATCCGGATACCTCCACAGATCCTTCCACCTTTCCATCCACTGCTAGCCATTCATCCACTGTGCCACCATCTGCTCCCTCTGATCATCCCTGCTCCACCTCTGGTCCTTTCGTACCACAGTTGAGCACTGAGCTGATCGATTCTTTGGTAGGGAGGATTGCTAGTGAGGTGACCGCCCAGTTTGAGCCTGCTTTTGAGAGGATGCATCACAGGATTGACGCTCTTGAGGAGAGTGTCAAGTCACTTGAGAGGAGCCAGCTCAGACATCAGAAGAGCATCGCTGAGCATTTCGAGAGCATCCTCGCCCGTGTGTCAGGACTGGGGCAGCCTGAGCCACTCGACCGCAATTCTGAAGGGGAGGATGGAGGCTTCCACAACTGAAATTTGCTCTCAGCTGGCGACTTTTTATGAGCTGCAGCGGTCAAAGTTCGGTACTTTGACCGATGCAATGGAGAATCTCCTACTTGGCTTGGAGATCCGTTTTAGTGTGGGCACGCTAGCATCTCAGCCATCTCCTCCCAGGCCTTCTGCTCCTTCAGCCAGAGCCTCCTCACCTAATCCATCACAGCCTTCATCATCCAGGCCGAGTTCGACTTCATTTGCCACTCAGGCACGACCATCACCATCTTGGCCGTCATCTTCTACCCAGCCGGATCAGCATGGATGATGTACTGCACAGAGGAGTGCTCGTCCTCGTCCATCCTCCTCTAGAGGATGATTTTGTATTTGCTGCATAGTGTATTTTGAGTTGGTTGTATGCATTTTGTGTTTTTAACACTATGTATCTCTTTACTGTAGATGTACTTTGTGAACATCTTTTATGTATTCAAATTTACAATGAATGAAAAAGCATATCCTTTTGTCTCATTTGCCATCCTTCTTGTATGATTTGACTCTTTGATACTTCACCTTTTTGATACGATGACAAAAAGGGGGAGAACATATGATATATTGTAAGTTAAAGGATGATGACCCAAAGATTGATTTAAAGATTGATTTTGATGATCACAAAAACCTTGAAGTATAAATACTAATGTTTGTGTTGCAAGGAGAAAAATATTCATTTTGCAAGGAACATAGCAAGCTGGAAGAACACAAGAAGGCCTCCAAAGCTCTCAAGAAAAGTTGGAAGAAAGTTACACTTCATTGGCCCAAGTTTCAAGTTCAAAGGACTCAAGTTGGAAGAGCAAATTCAAAGGAAAATCCAAAAGAATAGTCCTCGAGTCGACTCCTGGATAGTACGAGTCGACTCCAGGGAGTAACAAGGCAGAAACACAGAGAAGCTATTTTGGACCCTGAGGAACTCGAGTCGACTCCAATGGTTGGCAGGTCGACTCCTAAGGAAGCAAGAGTCGACTCCCAGAGAAATACAAGGCAAAAAGTCAGAGAGCCAATTTCAGACACTGAGTGCCGAGTCGACTCCCGCAAAGCCCGAGTCGACTCCGAGACAGCGCTACACCAAAAGACAGAAGACAGTGTTTTTGTCTCTGAGACTCGAGTCGACTCCAAGACAGTTCGAGTCGACTCCAAGGCAGCGCTACTCCAAAAAGACAGAAGACTGTTTTTCGGATACTGAGAGCCGAGTCGACTCCGGAACAGTTCGAGTCGACTCCAAGACTGAACGAGCCAAAAGACAGAAGATCGGGAGTTCGGCCTCTGAGCGCTGAGTCGACTCTCAGAATTCACGAGTCGACTCGAGTGAGCCAAGTTGAAGAATACATCTATGGATTCCTTGGGATGAGCCGACTCCAAAAGTGCAAGGTCAGCTCCAGATTTTGGCGAGTCGACTCCGGGTTAAGTCGAGTCGACTCCCAGTCGAGAAGACCACTTTAATTCAAATCTGGAACAGTTGCCGAGCCGACTCCAGAAAAGCATGAGTCGACTCCTGCTACAGCCGAGTCGACTCCAGATCGCGCGAGTCGACTCCGATCCCAACGGGAACTTTGTCAGGAGTTGCAGACTGTGCACAACGGCTCTATTTTTCTCTCTAACGGCTAGATTTCTGGTTCCACGACATGTAAAGCTATAAAATCAAGAGGAGAGCTAGGGGAGATGGCATGGAAGTGGGAGAGAACATTTAGGAAAGAGATTTAGAAGAGATTACAAGGAAAATCTCCCTAAAGCACAAAAGGGCCATTCAAAGCAAAATAGAGAGAAGAAGAGCATCCAAGTGAATCCCAAAGCTTCCTCTTCAACTGTGTGCTGCCTCGGTGATCCTCTACTTCGTGCAAAATCAGAAGAGGGTCAAGTGAAGAAGAAGCCGAGTTTCTCCATCTACGAATTAGTTTGAGGGCTTCTTCTCTTTACCTTACTTATTTATATTTGCTATATCTGCTTAAGTGAGAAGCTTGTATTTGTCTTTAAACCTTAGTTTTAATATCTTGTAACTTGATTCAATCAAGGGATTGAATCAAGGGGTTAAGGTTAGTTGGTGAGCCAAAGGAAAAACCAACGGTGTTAGGTTGTGGTTGGTGAGCCTTTGGGAAAACCAACTGGGTTGATTGTGAACCCGGAAAACAATCGTTGTAAGGTTGTGGTTGGTGAGCCTGTGGGAAAAACCAACTGGGTTTGATTGTGAACCCGGAAAAACAATCGGTTGGTTCTAGTCGGTGAGCCTGTGAAAACCGACCGAGTTCGTTGTTATCTCGCAAAACAACAAGTTGGGTTGTGAGCTTGTAAAACAACCGGCTGTAATCTGTAGGATTATAGTGAAATTCCCAAGAGGTCTTGGGGAGTGGATGTAGGTGCTGGGGTGCACCGAATCACTATATGTTTGTTGTGTTTGTAATGATTCTTGTCATTGTCTAACTTACTCACTTACTTACTTAGATAAATTGCTTGCTTAACTTTTATCTGCGCATCCTTTAGTTGCAAGCATATTCAATCTAGTCACATTCTATACATCAAACTGTTGCTAAGTTTAAATTTCACTGTGCATCTATATACTTTAGCATAATTAATTAAAAAGTTTTAGAAGTAGTCTAAAAGTTTAAAAAGACCCAATTCACCCCCCCTCTTGGGTTGTATCTACTGGGCAACAAGTGGTATCAGAGCAGGTGCTCAAATATTATTTGTAGTCTTAACCGACTACAGCCAAAGATCATGACAACCCCACATAACGTATTACTTGCTGAGGGACTTTCCACAAACAGACCTCCACTGTTTGATGGATCTAACTATATTCAATGGAAAGCTAGAATGAAAATTTTTACTCAATCACAAAACTATGAGTTATGGAATGTCATAACAAATGGCCTACACACACCCACGAAATTAATTGAAAGTATGTTCGATAAAAATTTGGCTGAACTAAATGCTAAGGCTATGAACCTTCTCTACTGTGCATTTAATAAAAATATTTTCAACCAAATTTGTATATGTTCATCTGCCAAATAAATATGGGATACTCTTGAAGCAACTTATGATATTTCCAAAGAACCCCATGTTAGTTTACTTGAGGATAATTGCAAGACTAACATTGAGCATGCAGGAAACACTCTAAATCAGGAAGAAAGATTCAAAAGCTTCCTAAAGACAAAGAAGAAGAGGAAGGTAGAAGAAAGGAAGAAAGAGATAAAAAGAAAGAAAGCCTTGACCAAGAAAGAGTCAAGCAAGAAATTAAAAGTTAGGAGCAACAATGATGATATTAGCTCCAAGGAACTACAAGAGGTAACTAACTCGTGCTTTATGGCACAAGAAGACAAGGTAAAATCTGAATCTACTCTTACCTCAAATGATTTTCAAGAAGAATTCTCTTATGATGAATTATTAAATGCTTTTCATGATTTGTATGGTGAATGTAGAAAATTAGCGGTGAAGAATAAAAATCTTAAGAAACTAAATCTGAAAATTTCAAAAGAAAAAAATTCTAATGATGAAATACAAGATAAACTAAATTCTGAAAATAAAATTTTAAGGTTAAATTCAGAACAATTAATTCAGAAAAATCAGAATTTAATTAAAGAAAATCAAAACTTAAGTAAAGAAATTAACCAATTGAAGTCTTTTATTAACAAATTTACTGTAAGTTCAGAAAGATTAAAAATGATGTTTGAAAGCCAACATGCTGATTTTGATAAATCAAAATTTGGCTTAACTCCTTCACTTAGCAATGAATCCCTAAAGAAAAAGGTTATCAATTCACCAAGCAAACCATTAAACAAGATAACTTATTTCAAACATGAAAAGAATGGGCATAACAACTTTACCTATCGTTCTAACATAATTAAATCAAGTAGTAAAGTTATTATAATTAAACAAATTTGGATTCCAAAAGGAACTATATGTCCTAACTCTCAAGGACCCAAGCAAGCTTGGGTACCCAAAATGAAAATATGAGGATGTAGATGAAGGTGTGCCAAGATACCCATGAAACAAATGGAACTTTCATACAAATGAGTGCTCTAGACACACATTAAAGAGTGAAACTTAAAATACACTTATGAAAAGTAATTAAAAAATAATAATAATGAAATCAGTAACCCTTGCATCTCATCATTACTTTTGCTTTAGTATTTGATTAAAATATGAATTGCAAGTATTGATCAATTTTGTGATATAGAAAATACTTTTGAAAATAGTATCAAATCACTTCATTTTATAGTATGATTTACTCACTATTGGATAAGTTGCTAAGAATAACTCTATGAATTCTCTATATGCTTGATTGAGAGTTTTTATCCATGGCATTATTGTTTATCGATCATAGATATGAAAATGTGCACTTGGTATGCCTTTGAATATATGCACTATGAATACCAAGATTAAAGAAACCATCTTTGGGATATAAAATCAACTCATGCTAGTATGTACTTAATCTCAAAAGACCTTGCCATTGGCTTACTTAGAGTATCTTCTGAAAGGTCAAAGGTTACTATGCATGTTAACTAAGGAAACAAACAAAAATCAATTTCTAAATCTAAAGTTGTTGTTTCCAACACTAAGTTTTCAAAAGCTTACATTGGTTTTGTTCTTGGCACTTAAATTGAAATATTTTCTGCATTGGCACAAACTCACAAAAAGGGATCAAATGAAAAAGTTTTGTAAACTATGAAAGTAAAGATCATGGCATAGTGTTGAAAACCAATTTTGTATTAAGTTGTGCACAAAAAATAATATTGAATTCAATTGTTTCTGCACCAAGAACACTATAAGTAAAATAGGATTAATAGAATCCTTGAAGAAATGAAGAAGGCAATGTTGTATGATAGTCATCCACTTAAATGATTTTTTTGTTAAAAGCTATCATCATTGCTTGTCATATATATGGTTTCTATTAGGTCTATTATTGATGAAAACTCCATTTGATCTTCTGAAAAATAGAAAATAATCTATTGCATATCTTTCATATTTTTCAGTAGCTTATGATATGCTTGATATGGTCTTTTGAAAATAATGCCAATCTGATAAAGATATTTCTATCCTTGGATATCATTCATCAAGCAATGTGTATAGAATATTCAATGAAAAGATTCTAGTTGAAGAAATATCAATTCAGTTTATTCTTTATGAGACTAATGATTTATTATCAAAATACTAAAATCAAATTATATATGTATATGGTTAATCTTTTACATATAACAATCTGAAAACTTGTTAATAATTAGAACCAAATTGAGTTTTTCAGAAATGCACTTAATGAAGAAAAATTGATAACTACTAAAAGACTAAATCAAGAAAAGATGAAATAAATCTTGATGAAATTCTTGCATGATTAGAAGTAAAGATCACCATTATCATTTGCTTGCTTTATGAGCTTTATATTCTGTTAAATGAATGTGTAGAATACACTCCTATGTGGTTATTTCATTAAAAAAAAAAGGATCTATGTAAAATAACCACCTTATTTGAAAACACTGATTACAAATATGATAAAGCAATTTGTGATTTGGAACAAGCATCAAAAGCATGATAGAATAATTATTTTATCATATACCTAATAGACCAGATTGTGTGATCATTATGTGACCTTGTGCAAGACTTCAATCTAACTCTAATGAATCATAATTTATTGATAACAAATGAATCATAATCTGGATTTTGATAGAAACAATTGTTTAAGGCAATTTGATCAAAACTTAGCTAGCATGTCTTATTGATAATTATCTTAAGCAAATAGAATCTAAGCTAAATTGATTCTGAAAATAAAAAATTGATTTGACCTTGATAAATCTTTCTATTGCCTCACATGCTTGTCCTTGAACCATCTTGGTTAATGAAACTATCTCTTTAGTTCAAGTGATATGTGCTTGCTTATATTTAGGCAATCTCTTGAATAAAGTGACTCAACATGCAACTATTGTCATATCTTATATTGAGTCATCTAGTTAAAAAAATTATGTTGGATGAATGTTTTGTATCTTGAAGAAACTAATGACTTTCTTTCAAGAAAGAAAAGGAGTTTGTTAATAATGCAGGATCCTTGAGCAAGAAAATGAGAGATCTCAACTTGAAGGATATCTCCATGTAAGATACAATAAACATTCACATGCAAACAAGAGAGAAGACCTTCTTCAGCCAAAAGTTCATACATAAGAAATCTAGTAGGTATTTGACTGAAGAATGCAGAATGAATTGGTAATTCTAGATACTTCTCTCATAAATTAATTGAGCAAAGTCAATAACTTAAATCTTATTATGGCATGATTAAAGTCTTTAATTATAAATTTTTGATATCATGTCTATATATATATATTGATTGACTTATACTTTTAGAAATTGTTTCATGGTTTGCCCAAACTAAAATATATCTTTGCCTATGTCATAACCATGAAATACACAAGTTTATGCTTAAAATTTTGATTTAAAATAACTTGTGAGAAATTATGAATCTTTGAGCACAATGAAAATGTTGTTTGCATGATATACATCTATATGATACATAAGATTATTTCTTTATTCTACTCTTTCATGTAAATTACTTGAGAATAACAAAAAGAGAGAGAGATAAAGAAAAGAAAATGGATATTATTCAAGAGATGCAAAATCTAAGCAAAGGCAAATACTTCAATCTTAAGGAAAAGCAAAACAAGCATAATATATTCGGCACATTTGGATGGGATAAAATCCATAATTAATTACACTTAAACAGGGAGAGTTTGAAGTGAACATTTTAACCTTTCTATATTGCTCATCATAGGGATGGTGCCAATGGAGAGGCTAGTGGTAGTACCCGGCACTATTTGACCCAACTATTCGGTGTAGGGTATATTAGGGACGGCACAAGAGGGAGGCTAGTGGTAGTACCTCGTGCCCCTTCCAACTCTACCGGATAGGGAGCAAATAGAGTATAAAGCATAAGAAAGTAAAAACGAAAAACAATAACAAAATGTTCGTTAATTGATTAAGAAAAGAAATTCAAAAAGATGAATGACAAAGTAAATGAAAGTATATAAGAAGAATCAAGTCAAGTTTTAGTCACTTGGAAACACACCTTAAGGATGAAATCAGTGCAAAAGTATGTTTAAATAGGGGGAGTTTATTTGAAAAGAATTGATCATTGACATGCTTGTTATTTTAATGCATGACTTAACACATAATATATTTTGCATGTGGCATGATGTCTGAAATTATGGGTTCTCAATATTTTGTAATGCTCCATGCTTAAATAATTTGATTGAATATTTTATTCTGGTACTATTGAAAAGAAATTTCAGATTTGTCATTCACGATTATCTTTGAAAGTTAAATAGATTTGCAAAAAAAAGGAAGAGAAGGATATTTCTATTTTGAATTGATCTTGATCTATCCTTCTACTTGCCTAACTTTGATACATAATGTCCTAATACTTGTTAAAATATCCTCCATTGTGTATCGAAACTCAATATTAAATATAAAGATTCTGAAAGTGCTCTAATGTCATTGAAATATGTGTTTTCAGTCATAATGGTTTAAGATGAGTTACAATGTGGAAGATACATATCTCAAATTATGACTTTGAAAGACTCTATTGAAAATCTTTATGAAATTCAGAATCTGATTTTGTATAAAAGCTTAAACTCAATATGATCTCTAAATAAAATCTTAATGTAAGAAAAACAAAATTAATTTTGATGCCTTGGTTGATTGCTCCGATACGCATCCGAAACATATCATTTCTTATCTTTAAAGTATACTAATATTGGTCCAAATGATGTGTCTTTCGATGATCTTGATTGAAAACAAAAATTTCTAAATATATGATTTTATTTTGATATTAAAAAGATTTATTGTGTTTCATGTATACATTGCTGAAAAACTATGATTAAGAAATAGAATTCTATAAATATATATACCTCAATGATCATCTATATGTTTTTCTCTCCTACATTCTTAAAGACTTCCATCAGAATATATATAGAGTGAATGATTTTAAAGCTAGAAATATTTTAGCTCACTCAAATGATTCTAAAAGAAAGAAAATGTGAATGCTTTTGAAAGAAACTGAGCTTCAAATGAATCATTTTCTGATTAATATTTCTACACATTTTCTCTAAGATTAAGAGAAAGCATAACTTGTTCTTGAAGGATTAGAAAGAGTAATTGCTACAAATTTTGAATAATGATAGATTACTCTACATTCTCGATATCATAGAATTTCAGTTTTATTCACGTTTATCATTAAAATCTGAAATTCAACAATAGAAAAGAATGATTAAAGAAGAATGCATCTTTTGAGGGGGAGCTTTAGATATTCAGTATCTTTTTATGGATTGATTTTAATGAACCTCATTATATTGCAAGACTTGCTTTAATTATATAATGAGTTTATACCTTGAGATGAGTTCTATAAAGGTTGTCTTATCTCAAACATTGAGTCTTATGAAAATAAGTTGAAACTTATAGAAATTTTTTTTTGAGATTGACAATTTTACTGAACATTATCTTCAAATTCTAAACTCTTAAATGGAATGATCAATTGAGGGGGAGAAAGAAAATCTCAGAAGGAGAGATCTTATGGAACTTAATCGCATAAATCTATAACTAAAGGAGAGAGAAAGCATACCAAGTGAAAAGTGATCCTAATGCTCTCCAATATGTATCATCTGAAATTTAAATCTGAAAATCTTTATGATACTCCTTGAGGCTTGTTATTTGGTTAATATATCTTATGCATAAATCATGAACCAAATTGCAATTCAAACAGTTGATCTTAAGAGCCTCTAACTTAATGAAAAAGGGGGAGAATAATGTGTTGAATTTTCTTGAGTATCACTTAGAAAATCTATTTTGAAATTCACTAATGAGTCCTATTTGGCTTGCTCCTTAGAACTTCAATTTTGTGCCAATTCCTATTTTTATGTATCAAATTGTGCTTATTTTCTAAAGGAATAAAAGAAAGTCTTTAAGAGAGCTCTAAGATATATCAAAAAATTGCATGAATCCATATTTTTGTATTTGTGCCCCAATGCTCTTATTATCATTAAAGAACTTTGAAGTCATTAAGAATTAATGATCCAACATGATGATATGTTTTTCAAGTATATAAGTTTTGATCTTATACTCTGAAAATTAATTAAATTGCTCTCATGTTGATAAAATACTTAATATATTGGGCAAAAGATCTTAAATGAACAAGCTTTCATACTTATTATTGAAGACAGGTTAGATTTCCATTCGTGCTTTCTTTGAATATCATTCGTGTACTTCTTGAATTAACTTAAGAAAGATTCCGTCTACACTTGAGTTGAAAACTATCCTTGGAATCACATTCGATGTGTTCTGCTCTGAAATTATCTTAATTGACTCTGATCTATGCTCATTAATCTTATTCTAATATTATTGCCTTGAGTTATATGATTCACATCCTTGCAATAATTTGACATGCAAATCAGAGTACAATCAGAAAAAGAAATATTTGAGTATTCTTATCTTTGTGCTTAATGTTTCACTATCTTTTTGATGTTGTCAAAAAGGGGGAGAAATATCTAAGTATATGCTCATAATGCTTTATGTGTTGATTATGTTAAGTTGATTAAATCTAAAGCATTATCATGAAGTATATGTTAAAGATATATATTTTCTACTTTAAACAACTTAGCTATGCACTACTTCTAGAACACAATATATTTTATATTGCATATACTCCAAGTTTTGTCATCATCAAAAAGGGGGAGACTGATGACCCAAAGATTGATTTAAAGATTGATTTTGATGATCACAAAAACCTTGAAGTATAAATACTAATGTTTGTGTTGCAAGGAGAAAAATATTCATTTTGCAAGGAACATAGCAAGCTGGAAGAACACAAGAAGGCCTCCAAAGCTCTCAAGAAAAGTTGGAAGAAAGTTACACTTCATTGGCCCAAGTTTCAAGTTCGAAGGACTCAAGTTGGAAGAGCAAATTCAAAGGAAAATCCAAAAGAATAGTCCTCGAGTCGACTCCTGGATAGTACGAGTCGACTCCAGGGAGTAACAAGGCAGAAACACAGAGAAGCTATTTTGGACCCTGAGAGCCGAGTCGACTCCTGAGGAACTCGAGTCGACTCCAATGGTTGGCAGGTCGACTCCTAAGGAAGCAAGAGTCGACTCCCAGAGAAATACAAGGCAAAAAGTCAGAGAGCCAATTTCAGACACTGAGTGCCGAGTCGACTCCCGCAAAGCCCGAGTCGACTCCGAGACAGCGCTACACCAAAAGACAGAAGACAGTGTTTTTGTCTCTGAGACTCGAGTCGACTCCAAGACAGCTCGAGTCGACTCCAAGGCAGCGCTACTCCAAAAAGACAGAAGACTGTTTTTCGGATACTGAGAGCCGAGTCGACTCCGGAACAGTTCGAGTCGACTCCAAGACTGAACGAGCCAAAAGACAGAAGATCGGGAGTTCGGCCTCTGAGCACCGAGTCGACTCCCAGAATTCACGAGTCGACTCGAGTGAGCCAAGTTGAAGAATACATCTATGGATTCCTTGGGATGAGCCGACTCCAAAAGTGCAAGGTCAGCTCCAGATTTTGGCGAGTCGACTCCGGGTTAAGTCGAGTCGACTCCCAGTCGAGAAGACCACTTTAATTCAAATCTGGAACAGTTGCCGAGCCGACTCCAGAAAAGCATGAGTCGACTCCTGCTACAGCCGAGTCGACTCCAGATCGCGCGAGTCGACTCCGATCCCAACGGGAACTTTATCAGGAGTTGCAGACTGTGCACAACGGCTCTATTTTTCTCTCTAACGGCTAGATTTCTGGTTCCACGACATATAAAGCTATAAAATCAAGAGGAGAGCTAGGGGAGACGGCATGGAAGTGGGAGAGAACATTTAGGAAAGAGATTTAGAAGAGATTACAAGGAAAAATCTCCCTAAAGCACAAAAGGGCCATTCAAAGCAAAATAGAGAGAAGAAGAGCATCCAAGTGAATCCCAAAGCTTCCTCTTCAACTGTGTGCTGCCTCGGTGATCCTCTACTTCGTGCAAAATCAGAAGAGGGTCAAGTGAAGAAGAAGCCGAGTTCCTCCATCTACGAATTAGTTTGAGGGCTTCTTCTCTTTACCTTACTTATTTATATTTGCTATATCTGCTTAAGTGAGAAGCTTGTATTTGTCTTTAAACCTTAGTTTTAATATCTTGTAACTTGATTCAATCAAGGGATTGAATCAAGGGGTTAAGGTTAGTTGGTGAGCCAAAGGAAAAACCAACGGTGTTAGGTTGTGGTTGGTGAGCCTTTGGGAAAACCAACTGGGTTGATTGTGAACCCGGAAAACAATCGTTGTAAGGTTGTGGTTGGTGAGCCTGTGGGGAAAACCAACTGGGTTTGATTGTGAACCCGGAAAAACAATCGGTTGGTTCTAGTCGGTGAGCCTGTGAAAACCGACCGAGTTCGTTGTTATCTCGCAAAACAACAAGTTGGGTTGTGAGCTTGTAAAACAACCGGCTGTAATCTGTAGGATTATAGTGAAATTCCCAAGAGGTCTTGGGGAGTGGATGTAGGTGCTGGGGTGCACCGAACCACTATATGTTTGTTGTGTTTGTAATGATTCTTGTCATTGTCTAACTTACTCACTTACTTACTTAGATAAATTGCTTGCTTAACTTTATCCGCACATCCTTTAGTTGCAAGCATATTCAATCTAGTCACATTCTATACATCAAACTGTTGCTAAGTTTAAATTTCACTGTGCATCTATATAACTTAGCATAATTAATTGAAAAGTTTTAGAAGTAGTCTAAAAGTTTAAAAAGACCCAATTCACCCCCCCTCTTGGGTTGTATCTACTGGGCAACAAAGGAATCACTAAACAAGAAAACTTTTAAGCAAAATATGATTTGTTCTTAGTGGATTCGATACCTCGAGGTTCATTATTCCTCCGTTGGGGCTCCTCAAGAAGTAATCTCCAGAGTCTATTCAAGGAATATTCGGAGATTAGTTGAATCATATTCAAGAACAAATCGTCAGATTTTTTCTTCTATAATTAAGAACTTAAGTTCAAGTTTAAAACATTAAAAGAAAATCTAGAAAACTTGAACAAAGTTCAAACAAAATTGAATGCACATGTTGAGGGGGAGAATCTGAAATTCTAAGAAAGCAAATTTATTAAAGACATATAAGCCAAACAATTGATTGTATGATTTGAAAGCTTATATAATTCTAAATAAAAGGGGGAGATTTAATTTCAAAGTTTACTGAATCATACCTTTCAATTTTGGATACACTAAATGACTAGACATTTGAATTCATTTCAAAACTTTACCTTGAATCATTCCTTGAATGAATAATTCACTTTACAAATACTCAATGTTTTGTCATCATCAAAAAGGAAAAGATTGTGGAGTGATTGAGTATTCCCTAATTGATTTAGATGAGCTCAAAGCATTTGTGTATGCCTTATGTTGTTCTAATGAATTTAATCTAGTGTTTCAGGTAAATTTTTATGAATTTCTGTCTAAGTGCCTTGAGCTTTGGTTCAGAGTATTTTGGTTAAGTATTGAACTCTATTTGAACCAAAATCTGCATCACGAGTCGACTCCTGAACTTTACGAGTTGACTTTGGGACACTTGAAGTTTCTAGCACAAGCTCGAGTCGACTCCGGGACTCTTCGAGTCGACTCCGACTGAGAACAGACAGAAAGACGGAACGATAGATTTTAGACCCTGTTAGCGAGTCGACTCCAAAAGGTTGCGAGTCAACTCCGATGCTTGGCGAGTCGATTCCAGATGGTCCCGAGTCGACTCCATGGAAAAGCTGACAAAAAGGCAGAACCTTAGTTTTTTGAGACCCTGTCAGCGAGCCGACTCGCGAAGACTACGAGTCATCTCCCACATCAGTCGAGTCGACTCCTAGTTTGTCCGAGTCGACTCCCAGAGGAAAGCAGTCTGAAAGGCAGAGATTCAGTTTTGGAGATCCTATGAACGAGTCGACTCCAAGTATTCCAGAGTCGACCCTCAAGTTAGCCGAGTCGACTCCAACAAGGCCCAAGTCGACTCTGAGGTAGATCAATTCAAAAGACAGAGAATCAATTTTTCGGTCTCTGAGAGCGAGACGTCTCCCGAAGATCTCGAGTCGCCTCTCAAGACAACCGAGTCGGCTCCAAGTAAATCCGAGTTGACTCGAGGTAGAAAAACAAAAAGTTGGATTTCTGAAACCCTGAGTGTTAGAAGTATGCCCTAGAAGCCAATTTGGCTGACGCATTATTTTATTCTAAAACATAAATTTGTACTTGACCTATTAAGTTGGGCATTCTTTTCATTCATGTTCTTATGTGTCCATGAATCGTCCAAGGAATTAATAAGATGATGACGCATATTCTCAAGAGTTGAGAATTTGAGGCATGTGTCATTGGTGATTAATTCCTGAATTGCTCCTGATCGATGGATCATCACGAGGATGGTGATTGATCCGCTGAGATTAGTGCACATATTGCTTTCTTTGATAGACGAGTCTTGAGTCCATAGTGTAGAGACACTGGAGCAATTGTGCAAGTGCTTGTTAGAGAACAAGGGTACTGAGCGTGACCAAGAGAAGAAGTCACTTGGATGTCTATCCACTCATCAGTGACTTGCTTGATGTTGCAGTAGTGTGACTGGTCCTTTGACCTACGGTGCTTCGGCTACTCATAGTGAGGTTATTGTAGTTTGACTGCACGAATACATGGTCTCTAGATATATGGGTCTATGCAGTATAGATTGGCTGCAGTAGGTTCACTGTAGGAGTAGGGTATGCACCTATATGGAATTTATCGACCTTGATAGATAAGGAGAGATCCTATGTGATTTATAAGACTGAGTTCGTAAGACCTCGGCCGGGGCAGTATGCATAGTGGAGAAAGTGTTTTTCACTCTCGAACTTAAGTCGAATAAATCTTGACATATGACATACGAAGGGGTTTGACGAGTTGTCCATGACCTTCGTACTGTAGGGATCCATGATAGTAGGACTGTATCATACAATAACTGCATCTAGAGGTTCATTATTCCAATCTGCTGGGTAGCCACTATATGCTGCTAGGTGTCACTGGTGAATGGTGAGACTCACAGGGAATATCTCGATGATCGATAAACCCTAATGAGTTGAGTTGTAACTGTTCCAACCCATTGAAAGGAGTTTTCAATGATATTGTGATAGAGATTGCAATATATCTCACTGCCAGTCAGAATAGAACCTATGGGGTCACACACACTAGAGGTATTAACCAATTCGATGGTTGAAATGTGATTATGAATCACGAGTAATCAATTTGATTGATAATAAGTTGAAGAAGGAACAATGGAAATTGATTAATTGGACTTAAAACATGAATCCTACTTGGAGTAGGATTTCTGGAATCCTAATTGGATTAGGACTGGGAGTCCTGCTTGGAGTAGGACTGGAAGTCCTACTTGGAGTAGGATTCCCTACAATCCTAATGGAATTAGGTTTTTAAATTCAATTTGGATTCCTACTTAGAATAGGATTCCTAGGAGTCCTAATTTGATTAGGACTTTCGGATTCAAAGTCGAGTCCTAATTGGAGTAGGACTAAAATTATATAAGTCCTAATTAGATTAGAATTTATTAAGTTCCAATTAATTATTATTCTAATGTATCAGATGACTCCTAATTAGATTAGGATTGAAGGGTTCAATTGAGTCATGATTCATTGAGTTCTAATTAGATTAGGACATTGCATGGATCAAGCCCAAAACTGGTTCATCTTGGACTAAGCCTAATTAGATTAGGGCTTAGCCACATGAGGGCCTCCCAAGGAGGAGGATTAGGGTTAACCATGAGGGAGGGGCGCATGCCCCTCCCCCTTTCTCTCCTTGGTGCAAGCATGAAGAGAGGGGCCGGCTGAATGCGGTTGGATCCACTAGACCGCCTCGGACTGAATCATTTGGTTATTTTTGCTTTTGAGTCCTTGATGTTAATTTTATTTCGGCATAGCCTTGCTCGGGCTAGCCGACTTGGCCTTTATTAGAGTCGCTTTGGGTTTAGTTGTTTCTTGAATTCAATTAGATCAAGTCAAGTTAAGGGGTCAGGTAGCCACCTATAAATAGATGTGGTGAGCGCCTATTTCAGCATGCAAAAATTAATTGAAAGGCTTTGCCCTAGCTCTCTTCCCTTCTCTCTTCTCTTCTTGCGACGCCTTCCCCCGCCGTCCAAGGCCGCCGTCCAAGGCCGCCGCCCCCTCCTTCATCCGGCTGCACCGCGCCGTCCAAGGCCGCCGCCCCCTCCTTCATCCGGCTGCACCACCTCTGTTCCGAGAGGCCAGCCACCTTCTCCCTCCTCTTCCTCTCCTCCTTGATCCCTTCCAACCTCTACAAACCAACTCCATCCCGTCGGATTATCAGCCCGTCCTTCCCTACGCAGTCATCAGTCAGAGGCTGATATCTTAAGATCCTGACGTCCTCTCTAGACCCACAATCTACACTGGAAAGCTAACACGGATACCTACAACATATCCAAAATTGAGATCGATCTGACGAACGGATCTTCAGAAATCGTGTTTGCAATCAGATCGGAACCACCCTTCCAGAAATCAAGAAGAGTCAAGAATCTTGGGATATGGATCAAATTCTATCGGATCGCATCAATTTGGTATCAGAGCAGTTCAATCCTTGGCCTTGGAAGATGGTGAACACCCGCTCTACAACCTCGAAGCAGCAAGAAGCGGCATCTTCAAGGGGCGTCGACCCACATCAAGAAGGCTCGCGATCACCCGCGGCCTCGGCAGACCTGAGACCCGATCTTGATTCCACCGACCGTCTCCTGGAGTTCTTGCGTGGGAATCAAACAACTATGCAGCAGAGCCAACAATAATTGATGGAGAAGATGGATACCCACGCAACGCCATATCGAGATGATGTTGCAACTATTGCTAAATCAGTGGCAAGAAACTCCACCGGGGGAGCTCCGCGTCGGACTTGGGTGGAATCTCTGGCCCCTACCCGTGAACGACCAGGACGGAGGGGACCCCTCCTCGTGAGCCTCTCCTTTCCAACCCACCAGAGGAGATGCGGCTGGACCAAGGAGAAGATCGACCTAGACCTCGACCCGAGCTCATACCGATTGGCGCACGCGCTAGGGCTCGGGGGGATGAGCCCGATGGCATCGACGACAGGTCGGGATATGGAGGATGATCCCATCCAGAATTTTCAGATGAGGAACCAGCGTGTGGGGAGTACCCACATCGAGGATATGAACGAGATCGGGACCGTAATGGAGATCGAGAGGGAGGAAATCGGGGACTGACTCTTAGGCTGAAATTTTCCAAGTTTAAAGACGCGCGATCCTCTCGATTGGGTGTATCGAGTTGAGCAGTTCTTTCACTACATGGCACAGCGGAGGACCAAAAGGTATTGATCTCATCTTTTCACCTAGAGGAGACCGCCCTGCGATGGTTTCAAACCGCCGACCGAGCCCGACCTTTCAACGGTCGGGAGGATTTTTCTGCAGCAATTTGTCGGCATTTCGGCCCTACCGAGTACGATGACTTCCAGTCTATGCTATCAAGGGTCACCCAAAAGACTACTGTTAGAGCCTTTCAAGTGGAGTTTTGAGAGGATCAGCAACCGAGTGGTGGGGTGGAGCGACTCCGCGCTGAAAAACGTATACCTCGGAGGACTTCGTGTCGACATTCAAGCCGAGGTGAGGACTTTGCGGCCACAATCTCTGGAGGATGCCTTTGCCTTGGCCCTGATTGGTGGAAGAGAAGATCAAGACACTCGATCAGCGGCACGGGGCAGCTGGACCAAACCCTCGGGCCGGCCAAACCGCAGGGGGCTCCATCGGCCAGCCAAGAGCGCCGACGGCTGCAGCAGCCACACAGGGTCGAGGACCCCTCTTCGCTTGTCAGGTGACGTCAGAGGGTTGAGCGTCCACCCGGGAGGACCTTGACACCAGCACAAGTGGAGGAACGTCGAGCAAAAGGTCTATGTTTTTGCTGCGACGAGAAATTTACACCGGGACACCGGTGTGCGCAGCCCGTCAGAGCGGTGATGTTGATCGACGGATTGGAGGATGAGGCCGTGGCTGAAGATGGTGATGAGGTTGCTGAGGACGAGCCCCAAGATTTAGAGGCCGAGGAAGAGGACGTGCCACCTCAGATTTCATTGCATGCCTACTCCGGATCGGCGACACCGAAAACGCTACGCATGGACGGCATGATCAAAAGACGTGTGGTGCGTATCCTCATAGATACGGGCAGCACCCACAATTTTTTGGATGAGAGGCTCATCAAACAGATCGGTCTCATAGCAGAGCCGACATTGGGCTTTCGACGTGGCATTGGGTGACGGAGCCACGTTGAGGGAGGAGGGCATATGCCGAGGCATTACTTTGACGATCCAGGGCAGCCAATTAAGCTCGATCTCTACCCGTTGGCATTACGAGGAGCTGATTTGGTCCTTGGTACGCAGTGGCTGCAGAGTCTTGGCCTGGTTACATTCGACTTCGCCGAGATGTGGGTGACTTTCAGACGGAGCGGACGGCGAGTTAGATTGGATGGCATTTGGCCTAGCCCAAGGGCTGCACTTCAGCCCTAGTCGGCTTGCCCGGACCCGGCGCGCGCAACTACTTGATGCAGCTCTTACCTCTATCGACGGAGACCACGACGGAGGCAGGTAATACCTACTGATTTGGCTGCTCTCTTATAGAGGTTCGCAGATTTTATTTGAGGAGCCTCATGGTCTTCCACCTGAGAGGGAACACGATCAACACATAGAGATTATACTGGGAGCGGAACCGGCGATGGAGGCCTTCCGCTACCCGCATGTTCAGAAGAAGGATATCTCAAAGATGGTACGAGAGATGTTGGAGAGCGGCATCATTCAGCACAGTAGAAGCTCATATTCATCGCCGGTGCTGCTGGTACATAAGAAGGACGGGACGTGGCGATTCTGCATCGACTATCGGGCACTTAACGCGATCACCGTTAAGGACCGGTATCCGATTCCCAGTCATAGAGGAGCTGTTGGATGAGCTTGCTAGTGCGGACTACTTCAGCAAACTTGATCTCCGTGCCGGATACCACCAGATCCGTGTTAGGCCTGAAGACGTGCACAAGACGGCGTTTCAGACACACGAATGGCCATTATGAGTTCCGGATGATGCCGTTCGGCCTCACCAATGCACCAGCGACGTTTCAGGGGCTCATGAATGACATATTCAGACCATTACTACGACGGTATGTCCTTGTCCTATAAGCCAATCATTTGATGGGTTTCTCTTGTAATCCTCCAAATCATGTACTTTGACACTCGATATATATCAATAAAGGCATTGTATTTCATCATTTGCTGCTTATCTATTTTATTATTGGATGATGAACCCCATAAATTAGGACATTGGTTTTAGGGTTATGATGAGATCATACCAGTGAGACCTAAAATCCTAAAATTCTAATTTAGAATATCCCAGTCAAATTGGTATATTGAGTCGGGGATCAATATTACCCGGAAAAGACTGGCACATCTTATGTATGCTCAATGTAGAGGGTGATTGATCTCACAATCACTTGTGTGAGACACTAATACAAAGATGTGGGTGCTCATTAGAGAATGAGTTCACTGAAATGACCAGCCATGAGAACATCTTATGGATTCTTACTTAATTATCAAAAGATGGTTCTCATAGTGGGAGTTGTGCAAGTGATCCTTAGACCTGAGATCACCATGGTACCTTGTGCACTTGAAGCTATGTTTTGGTTTACCCTCATTCACGATATTGGCGTTGTGTACGGGGTATTCTGGATATGGTGGATTTTGTACGAAGGTTGTGAGTAGGTCAACAAGGAATCAGTCACTTGTAGTAAGAGAAGGTAACATCCTACTTACTCTAATCTTATGATGATTCAAGAAGCCTTTGATCAAAGCAAAATGAATATTAGAAAGAGTTTCTAATGTTTCATTGTTTGAATTATCATATAAAAGATTGAGAGAGACATGAATAAGTGATTGAGTTTGATTTGATCCATACTCATGCACTTATTCAGGATGTAGTATGACTGAGGAATTGAATTGCACAGTAACTTGCCACTGAAGGGTATGTTTGGATTTGTCCAATACATTCCTCATCTTTCGGGTAGACATGATACGTGCTAGACGTCAATCATGTCTTGTGGTTGAATCGGATCAAAGAGTTGATTAGATCAAAGCATCAGAAAGGTTCTGATTGCTAAGTCAGTTTAGCACTAAATTGAACCTAAATTGGATTAGAGGTATTCTAATCAGGTTAGGTCAACTTGCACCTGCACCTACTGCTGGCTAAGATAAGGAACCCAATGGGTCACACACAAGGAATTGATCAAGGGTCTAATTGGATTAGATCATGTTGCAAGATGAACATGCTTGCACGTGTTGCAAACCCTAGCTCCTGATTCAAATTAAATTCAATATGATTCTTAGATTAAGTTGATCTAATATGATTAGATCATGACCTAATAGTGGGTTAGCAAGAGTTGAAACCCATTTGGCTTTAATTAGACCTGATTTGATTAGGTTTAATGTTTTCTTTAAGTGGTTAAACCCAATTGGATTGGGTTTGATAGGGCCTTCAACTTCTGGACCATTGGATCGCTTCCTGGATGAAGGATCTGGTCCACTGGTTGGCGCCTTCATCTTGGACCATTGGATGGCTTCCTGGATGAAGGATCTGTCCACTGGTTAGCGCCTGAATCTGGACCACTGGATGCTCTCTGGATGAAAGATCTGGACCGTTGCTCAGCCGCCTGAATCTGGACCACATGGATGGCTCTCTGGATGAAAGATCTGGACCGTTGCTCAGCGCCTGAATCTGACCATCGATGATGGCATCTTGCTTCTGGACCATTGGATGCACCCTGGATGATGATGCCCTGATCTGGACCAATTAGATGGCGCCTAGATCTGGACCATTGGCTTTGGTTCACTGCATTTGGGCCCTTGGATCATCAGGATTAAGAGGGAGATGTGAGAAAGAAGTTGATACACCCTTCTCCTTAGCACCACCCATCATGATGGGATGCATCTCTTGGCACATGGCCTCATCATGATGAGGTGTGTGGATGGATGCATCCCTTTATGATGCATTCCCTCCATCTCTTATAATAAGGAGGTGCCTTGGGGTTCTAAAGATCCATCCAAGAAAAAGCCTCTCCTTCTCTCTCCCTTATCCCTTCTTTCCTTACAAGTCTCTCTTTTGTCCTAACCCAAGACAAGAGGGTCTTCTTTAGGACAAAAAGGCTAGTGAATGTTTAGAGGTAGAAAGGAAGAAGGAAGTGAAGGAAAATCAGCCAATTAAATCCTTTGGAAGGATTGAACAATTAGAATCAGTTTGGTGGAGCTAGAGTCTTGAAACCCATTCCTGTGTGGATCAACATCGGAGGGTGAACATTTGGGCACCTTAGGACATCTTCAGATATATTGGATATAGCGTGATAGGTATTCTTCTATACCAAGATTATATTTTCTATATTATTTGGTTATACTATTAAGGCGATCTTGGCTTATTAGGGTTTCATATAATGGGTTTTATAAGAAAATTTTATAATCCCGTATCTTCCGCTGCGCCCTAGGGCACTGGGAAACCCCAACAGTGGTATCAGAGCAAAGGTCCAAGAGTTGTGACCGATCTCTGAAAACTCTCACGCGTGATCGTGTGACGAAGCGTGGCTCTCTGTCCAGAGGCGTATAGAGATGCGTGCTCTGATAGGTATACATGGGTGTCACCCTATTTTTAATAGGACCGAACCCATGTAGGAGTGGAGACTCCCCCTACGGTGGTATCAGAGCCACCCTTAATCAGTTTAACCAAATGATAATACATGCTATTATCTTGATGCTATGAGATAGCTAGGTTGTTTGTATGCATGATTAGTTTATGCTATGAGATAGTGTTATATTCATGTTGTAGCACAGTATAATTGCTAGTACTAAATTATAGAATGTGCAATGAGACCAATATAGTAGTATGAAAACTTTGGGCTGACCCATTCTGGAACAATCGACTCAGTTGGTGTCTAGGAAGGAAGCCACAGGTGGTTACTTAATTAGGACCTCACTCTCTGAGTGAGGGGAGCCTCCCACCTGCTTTCCTGGCCAATTATTTGATTGTCCTTTATGGTTGAGCTTAATGTTAGTAAGATACTACTATTTGAAAGCCCTCACTAAATTCATAATTAAGTCGTAGTGTTAATTGCTTTAAGCTGAGCCATTCTGAATCAATTGACTAAGTTGGTGTCTAGGAAAGAGGCTACAGGTGGTTATTTAATTAGGACCTTACTAAGTAAGGAGATGTTGCCCAGAGATGGTCACCCAAGAGGGGGGTGAATTGGGTGTTTAAATCTTTTTAGCTAATTTAAAAATAAAACACACAAATATATGAACTAAAGCAAAGATAAAGCGATAAGAAGAGACAACCACAAACACACGGTTTTATAGTGGTTCGGAGCCTTCACCGCTCCTACATCCACTCCCCCAAAGCGCCTTTGGAATTTTCACTATAATCCAAGATTACAGTACGGTAGTTTTGCGAGTTCACTACCCAACTCGTTGTTTTACACGCGGGCTCACAACAACCCAAAACCCCCAATTTCTCTTAGGCTTGGACGCCCTTTCCCTTGTTCCAGAGTCCCTTGACTAGAACAAGCACCACAATAAAAGAGTGTACAAAAGGATATAAAAGCTCTAGAAAGCAAATATAGCACTTATGAACAATGAAACCCGGAAGAATCTTTTTGCCGTTGGAAGCGTGGGAGATGTTGATTCTTCCGATGTGGGACGCGTAGGTTGGGTGTGAGCTTTGAATCCCGAGCACACGAGAGTGGTTGAGCTTGAAATCGCTTGGGAGATTTGAAAGCACTTGATTTCCTTTCTTGAATGCACTCACTCCCCTTGAGCTTTTCTTTCTAACTTCTCTCTTGAATGATTTTGCTTTTGGTTGGTAAAGAGTTGTTGAGAAGCACTTAAGAGCTCCCTTTTATAGCCCAAAAAGCAAATATAGCCGTTAGAGATAAAGTAGAGAAGATTTGAAATTCAAATCAAATCTGAAAAGCTGTCAGTCGCGTCCCAGGCGCTCCGGGGACGTCTCCGCTACAACGAGAGACGTCTCGCCTATAGGATTTTACTTTTTACTTTATCTGGGGTCGACTCGGCACTTTACGGGGACGTCTCGGTGTGTTAGCGCTTTTTGAGTGGGGACGACTCTGCTGCTTGGGGACGACTCCGCTTCTTTATCTCCGAAAATCATGTCCTCTGGAATTCCCTGAGAGAGTCGACTCCGCTCTTTCAGGGACGTCTCCGCTGTCTGTACTTTATGCGTGGGGACGACTCCGCTTTCTCAGGGTCGACTCCGCTTCCTTATCACCGAAAAAACCATCTCTGAAAAACCCTGAGAGAGCCGTCTCCGCCATCTTGGGGACGACTCGGGAAGTCTCCTTTTTGCTTGCGGGGACGACTCCGCGTACAGCGGGGGACGTCTCGCGCATATCCCTTGAAAAGCGTCTTTCTGCCGCCACTGAGAGAGTCGACTCCGCTACTGAGAGAGTCGACTCCGCTAACGCGGGGACGACTCGACAGGAGCCGGGGACGTCTCCAAGTGTGCCAGTTCTTCCTGCTTGTGCCAGAGACGTCTCTGAAACTATCAGGAGACGTCTCGGCTGTCCCTGAACTTTTTCTTTAGCTCAAAATATTCTTCAATAAATTCATAAAAATTATGGGAACTTGCCTAGACATTTCTTAACAATATTCTAAATAAAACACATGAATTCTCAATTGAATTGTTAAGATATAATGGAATTCTACCCTAGTGTTTTGTATCATCAAAATCCATTAGGGGTTAACAATCTCCCCCTTTTGATGATGACAAAAACACTGAGTATATGCAAAATTTGAAATTTAAACATATACACAGTATTGATCAGATATACAAGTATAATGTTTTGATTTGAACTAGATACAATGTGCATCACTCAAATATTCAATTTTCAGTTCTTTCCTTGTGCATAAGATTGATCTTTATAGTTCTTAAATGATTTTATCATATGAACTGAATTTGAATCAAGTTAGAATGAAATATTGATGCTGAAGATAATTGAAAGCTAGATTCTTTTGACTCCCCCTTTCTTTTCCAGAAGGGCAATTATCTTAAAATCAATATTCTTCAATTTTATCTTTTCTAAATCAACTTTGGAGTATGATTAAAAAATTTGCATTCCATATTCAATATCCATGTCTAATTTCAATATACAATATCTAATTTCTACTCCCCCTTTTTGTCATCAACATGAAGGGGACAAATTATCCTTTTTAGTAAAATTCAGCATATTCAAGGTGTGCTCCCCCTGTTTTATGTGCATTGTTTCTTTGTATCAAATTTGAATACTCAAGGTATGTGGTAGGATTTTTATGGCATATCACACAATCACATACACAATCACAGAAACACATACACAGAATTGGCAATGTACACAAGGTTTTCAAAAGAAATTGTATTCATTCATATGTCATTGTAGATCTTTGAAGTCAGTACATAGTCAAAAGAAGAAATCATTACGAGTATTGATTTCTAATACAAAAGTGTTTCAAAATGGCCTAGGATTTACAAAAAGAAGATCCTACAGGATATCCATCATCGGCGTCGTTGCTCATGGGCCTACCAGTTGTACTTTGTGCATAAGCCTTACAGGCTGCATCTATGAAACCATTGATAGAATCCATGAGGGTCTTAAAGTGATCTCCCTGTGACTTGTGGAAACCTGCCACAAGTGCTTCAAACTCTAAGGTTGCCATCTCAATTCTGCCTCTAAGTTGGGCAACTAAGGTGCCCACATTGCCATCTGGCTTTGTCAACTCTTTGAGGCTCTTGGAAATGGCCTTCAAGCTGTCCTTGAGCTCTAATGATCTGCAGGTTTGGGTGGTACCCACCCCAACTATTTGTTGCTCTTGGGCTTCAATTTGAGCCTTAATTTCCTGCAGCTCTTGTCTGATGGGGGCCAGCTCTGCAGACATCATGGATCTCATCTCCTCCCTCATCTGCTGACAAATAACAGATGCTAAGGTGTGCATCTGCTCCTCTGATAGGAAGGAGGCCCACTGACTGGAGGAGGTGGTGGCATGGATGTGGAAGGTCCAGCTGAGCTGGAGGGAATATCAGGGATGTCCATGTTGCTAGGTGGAGGAGAGTGATGGTCAGACTCATGATGTGGGATCTCAGCCTCTATGGTTTGTGCTTTTCTTTTGGAACCTTGACCCAAGACCCATCTATCTTGTGAAATTCCATTCTTCTCATTGAGCCCTCATTGTAATAGTCGGTGTTTCTTAAGGGCTTTGCAGGTTCATTTGATGGAATGGAAACCTTGAAGTGTTTGAAGATTAAGGTAAAGATCATGCCATAGGGTATACTAAATCTAGAATACCTATGACATAGGGCAATGTAATTTAGCATGAGTCTAGAAAGGTTTAGAGGGATCCCTAGTAGGATGTGATGCATTATAACTA
>NW_024069498.1:0-41013 GCF_009389715.1 Phoenix dactylifera
ACTTCATCATGCTTTTCTTAAAATCATCTATTATCTCAGTTAAATAGATTTAGTTTTATGGGCAGTATTACAGTAATTCTATTTTAAACTACAGGGATTTCTAAGCATCTGTTATACCCGGAGGAAATAACAAATCAAAGAAAATATATAAGTTTGAAATAATTTCTATCAATCTACTGCACCATAAATCAAATCAAAAAAACATTAAAATCCAATTGATGATTAAAGAAAATACATGAAGAAAATGCTAGGCTTTTCCCTAGCCTTAGCTAGAGAAGATTTAGCTACTCATATGAAATGGAAACATTTTTATAAAAAGGATTAGTAAAGAATAACTAAAATAAACATAAACCCTTTTTTTTTTTTTCTTTCTTTGATTAGGAAACAGAGTACTCTGTTTCCTTTCTTCTTCTCCCGTGGGCTCTCCTCTTCTCTTGCACGGCTGAGAGGATTGATCGGAAGAGGAGATGCTCCGCTGGTAGATCCTCCCTTGGCCTCTTCCTCCTTCGTCGCACGGCTAGCTGTCCTCTTCTTCTCCCGTCGGCTGCCTAGATTGGAAGAGGAGATGCTCCGGATGGATCCCGTCGGCTGGTTCTCCTCTTCTTCCGTTGGCTAGTTCTCCTCCACCAGATGGCTCCCCCTTAGATCCGTCGGCTGGTTCTCCTCTTCTTCCGTCTGCTCCTGGTCTCTCCTTCGCACACGGCTCTCCGGCTGCTTTCTTTCTTCCCTTCCGTTCTCTTTTCTTCACCGGATGGCTCCCCCTTTTATAGCATGTTGAAGGCACGGCTGGTGAGACGCGTGGAGGTTTGGGGATCATCCGGTTGCTTGAGATGCGGCATGAAGTTGAATCGCTTGGGACTCTTCAGCTGGGAGCGTTGTAGAAGTTTGGGAATGGATGAGACACGGGGTGGAATGATCCGGTTGGGAATGAATGCTGGGGACGTTGCAAAGTTTGGGAAGCTCCGAACGTTGCTGATATGCTTGGGAGTTGCGCATGTCACCACAAATGCTTGGAGATCATGGAATACACGGGGCGACGCATGCTCTATTCATTGAAGATGTGCTTCACGGGTAGATGGGATGAAAAACTGGGAAGACTTTTATGTTGGGTTTGTTCCTAAATAAAGGAGATGGGATGTTGATCTTGCTTCAACCCGTTGACGTGGATGCATGAAATTTGTTTTGATGTTTGAGTATAGATGAATGATGGGAAGAATGGAATGCAGCTGAATGTTCTTGAAACAGGGAATCCGAAACCATGAATGAGATGTGGCTTGAATTGAAGAGCCGGTTTGGCTTAGGTCCCTTGGAGGAGATACCATGATGCTTGGAGAGCCACATGGACAGTTTTGATGATGCTAAGAAGCTCCACGATGCGGGCATTTGTGCTAGCTGAAACATGTGGTTACAGTGATATGGATTGCATGCGGATGACGGGCGACTTGAGGCTCAGATGAGACGCTAAGGATTTGTTGAGCTCGGAACGCCAGGCTTTGGGCTCAAACCTAGCGTTATTGGATCTTTTGAATTACTTGCACTCAAACACAAATAAAATATTAATTAATTAATTTTATTAATAAAGATTAGCTATAATACTAATTAAGATAATATGAAAATTTTACTTTTGTACTCTCATCATGAAGCATATAACTAAGGTTACAAAGATGTGACGATATAAGCATTTTTAAGTTAAGTTTAAGCTTTTATACGAAATCAGATTCTGAATTTTCATAAGAATTTCCAAGAAAGCTTTCAAAATTATAATTTGAGATATGTATCTTCTACATTGTAGCTTATCTTAAATCACTAAGATTGAAAACACATATTTCAATAACATTAAAGCACTTTCAGAATCTTTGTATTTAATATTGAGTTTCGATACAAAAGGAAGATTTTAACAAGTATTAGGACATTATGTATCAAAGTTAGGCAAGTAGAAAGATAGATCAAGATCAATTCATTTTGCCTAAATAGAATTATCCTTCTCTTCTTCTTTTTGTAAATCTATTTAACTTTCAAAGATAATCGTGAATGATAAAACTGAAATTTCTTTTTAATATTACTTAAAAAAAAATTTATGTAGTATTTCAAACATTCAAGCATTGGAACACAAGTTAGTTTGAGGCAAGGGTGAAGCAAAAACTTGTGAGCAAAGTTAACACATTCCAAGTTATGAATATTAATTTGTTGTTGAAAACATATTTCAATCAACTTATCCAAGCATGAGCATTACAAAATATTGAGAACCCATAATTCAAAACATCATGCCACATGCAAAATATATTATGTGTTAAGTCATGCATTAAAATATTAAGAACAAGCATGTCAAGGATCAAAATCAATTCTTTTCAAATAAACTCCCCCTATTTAAATATAATCTTCCACTAATTTCATCCTTAAGTTTGTGATTAAAACTTGACTTGATTCTTCTTATATACTTTCATTTACTTTGTCATTCATTTCCTCATTTTTTTTTGAATTTCTTTTCTTAACCAATTAACGAACATTTTGATATTGTTTTTCGTTTTTACTTTCTTATGTTCTATACTCTATTTGCTCCCTATCCGGTGGAGTTGGAAGGGGCACGAGGTACTACCACTAGCCTCCCTCTTGTGCCGTCCCTAATATACCCTACACCGAATAGTTGGGTCAAATAGTGCCGGGTACTACCACTAGCCTCCCCATTGGCACCATCCCTATGATGAGCAATATAGAAAGGTTAAAATGTTCACTTCAAACTCTCCTGTTTAAGTGTAATTAATTACGGATTTTATCCCTTCAAAAGAATGCTCACACAAGTCTCACAAATGTGCCGAATATATTATGCTTGTTTTGCTTTTCCTTAAGATTGGAGTATTTGCCTTTACTTAGATTTTACTTCTCTTGAATAATATCCATTTTCTTTTCTTTATCTCTCTCTCTTTTTGTTATTCTCAAGTAATTTACATGAAAGAGCAGAATAAAGAAATAATCTTATGTATCATATAGATGTATATCATGCAAACAACATTTTCATTATGCTCAAGAATTCATAGCTTCTCACAAGTATTTAAATCAGCATTTTAAGCATATACTTGTGTATTTCATGGTTATGATATAGGCAAAGAATATTTTAGTTTGAGCAAACCATGAATCAATTTCTAAAAGCATAAGTCAATTAATACATATATAGACATGATATCAAGAAATTAATAATTAAAGATTTTAACCATGCCACAATAAGATTTAAGTTATTGACTTTGCTCAGCTAATTTATGAGAGAGGTATCTAAAATTACCTATTCATTCTATTCTTCAAGTCAAATAACTAGATTTCTTATGTATGAACTTTTGGCTGAAGAAGGTCCTCTCTCTTGTTTGCATGTGAATGTTTATTGTATCTTATGTGGAGTGTCCTTCAAGTTGAAATCTCTCATTTTCTTGCTCAAGGATCCTGCATTATTAACAAACTCTTTTCTTTCTTGAAAGAAAGTCATTAGTTTCTTCAAGATACAAAACATTCATAACATATTTTTAACTAGTGACTCAATATAAGATATGACAACAATTGAATGTTGAGTCACTTTACTCAAGAGATTGCCTAAATATAAGCAAGCACATATCACTTGAACTAAAGAGATAGTTTCATTAACCAAGATGGTTCAAGGACAAGCATGTGAGCAATAGGAAGATTCATCAAGGTCAAATCAATTTTTATTTTCAAAATCAATTTAGTTTAGATTCTATTTGCTTAAGATAATTATCAATAAGACATGCTAGCTAAGTTTTAATCAACTTATCTTAAACAGTTGTTTCTATCAAAATTCAGATTATGATTTGTTATCAATTATGAGTTAGATTGAAGTCTTGCACAAGGGCACATAATGAGCATACAATCTGGTCTACTAGCTGTATGATAAAATACTTATTCTATCATGCTTCAATACAGCTTTAAAACAATAGATCTACTTTGCTCATCCTTTTCAAATTCTACAAGATGGGGTCATAGACATACCTTCTTCATGCCAATCTTCTATAAGAGTTTTCTTGTGGACTAACTTTGGTCAATGAAGATCCCCTTTCTTGTTTGTCTTAATTTGGAGTTCAAAAAAAATGTTAATTCATTCATTATACATATTTCAAACTCACTTTGCATGAGCTTAGTAAAATCTCCATATAAATCTTCATTAGTAGAACCAAAAATGATGCCATCAATGTATGCTTTGAGCAAGCAAGATATCACAAATTCTTCTTTTTAATGTATAGATTTATCATTATTACTTTTTATCAAAAAGTTACTCAAGCTTTTATATCATGCTTTTGATGCTTGTTCCAAATCACATATTGCTTTATCATATTTGTAATGAGTGTTTTCAAATAAGGTGGTTATTTTACATAGATCCTTTTTTAATGAAATAACCACATAGGAGTGCATTCTACACATTCATTTGACAAATATAAAGCTCATAAAGCAAGCAAATGATAATGGTGATCTTTACTTCTAATCATGCAAGAGTTTCATCAAGATCTATTTCATCTTTTCTTGATTTAGTCTTTTAGTAGTCATCAATTTTTCTTCACTAAGTGCATTTCTGAAAAACTCAATTTGGTTCTAATTATTAACAAGTTTTCAGATTGTTATATAAAAGATTAACCATATACATATATAATTTAATTTTAGTATCTTGATAATAAATCATTAGTCTCATAAAGAATAAAATGAATTGATATTTCTACAACTCGAATCTTTTCATTGAATGTTCTATATGCATTGCTTGATGAATGATATCCAAATAGAAATATCTTTATCAGATTTGACATTATTTTCAAAAGACCATATCAAGCATAACATAAACTACTGAAAAATATGAAAGATATGCAATAGATCATTTTCTATTTTTCAGAAGATCAAATGGAGTTTTCATCAAAAATAGATCTAATAGAAACCATATATATGACAAGCAATGATGATAGCTTTTAAAAAAAATCATTTAAGTAGATGACGATCATACAACATTGCCTTTTTTATTTCTTCAAGGATTCTATTAATCCTATTTTACTTATGGTGTTCTTGGTGCAGAAACAATTGTATTCAATATTATTTTCTGTGCACAACTTAATAAGAAATTGGTTTTCAAAACTATGCCATGATACTTCTTTTACTTTCATAGTTTGCAAACCTTTTTCATTTGATCCCTTTTTGTGAGTTTGTGCCAATGCAGAAAATATTTCAATTTAAGTGCCAAGAACAAAGCCAATGTAAGCTTTTGAAAACTTAGTGTTGGAAACAACATCTTTAGATTTAGAAATTGGTTTTTGTTTGTTTCCTTAGTTAATATGCATAGCAAACTTTGACCTTGCAGAAGATAGTCTAAGTAAACCAATGACAAAGTCTTTTGAAATTAAGTCCATACTAGCATAAGTTAATTTTATATGCCAAAAAAAATTCTTTAATATTAGTATTTATAATGCATAATTTTTTAAGAGCATATTAAGTACATATTCTTATGTCTATGATCAATAGAAGATAATGCCTTGGATAAGAACTCTCAATCAAGCATATAGAGGACTCAAAAAGATAATTTAAGGAAATTGATTAATCATTAACAAAGTATCCCTCAATATAGAAAAGTATAGAAAGATGAAGGACTTGAATTCATTTCTTCTATTTTAATTACTTTTCTTGATTATATTTTAAGTTTCACTCTTTAACGTGTGTCTAGAACACCCATTTGTATGAAAGTTCTATTTGTTTCATGGGTATCTTGGCACACCTTCATCTACATCCTCATATTTTCATTTTGGGTACCCAAGCTTGCTTGGGTCCTTGAGAGTTAGGACATATGGTTCCTTTTGGAACCCAAATCTGTTTAATAGTAATAACTTTACCATTTGATTTAATTGTACTAGAACTATAGGTAAGGTTGTTATGTCCATTCTTTTGATGTTTGAAATACGTTATCCTTTTTGATGATTTGCTTGACGAATTTAAAACCTTTTTCTTTAGGATTCATTGTTAAAAGGAGTTAAGCCAAATTTTGATTTATCAAAATCAGCATGTTGGCTTTCAAACATCATTTTTAATCTTTCTGAACTTACAGTAAATTTGTTAATAAAAGACTTCAATTGGTTAATTTCTTCACTTAAGTTTTGTTTTTTTAATTAAATTCTGATTTTTCTGAATCAATTGTTCTGAATTTAACCTTAAGCTTTCATTTTCAGAATTTAGTTTGTCTTGTATATTTCAGCAATAGAATTTCTTTCTTTTGAGATTTCGAGATTTAGCTTTTTAGTTTTTATTTTTGATAGCTAATTTTCTACATTCACCATACAAATCATGAAAAGCATTTAATAGTTCATCATAAGAAATTCTTCATGAAATTCATTTGGTGTAAAATTAGATTCAGATTCTACTTATCTTCTAGTGCCATAAAAAAAGTTAGTTACCTCTTGTAGTTCTTTAGCTTTCTCATTGTTGCTCTAGCTTTCAATTTCTTGCTTGACTCTTCTTAGTCAAGATTTTCTTTCTTTTTATCTCTTTCTTCTTTCTTCTTGCTTTCTTTCTTCTTTGTCTTTAGGAAGCTTTTGAATTTTTTTGTTGTTTTTCTTCCTCGAGTCGACTCGGGTTTACTTGGAGTCGACTCGACTGACTTGAGAGTCGACTCGAGATCTTCGGGAGACGTCTCGTTCTCAGAGGCCTAAAAGGATTCTCTGTCTTTTGAACTGTTCTGCCTCGGAGTCGACTCGGGCCTTGTTGGAGTCGACTCGGCTAACTTGGGAGTCGACTCTGAAATACTTGGAGTCGACTCGTTCACAGGATCTTCAAGACTGAGTCTCTGCCTTTCAGACTGTTCTTCTCTAGGAGTCGACTCGGACAAACTGGGAGTCGACTCGGCTAATGTGGAAGATTCTGCAGTCTCATTGTTAGTATGCAATTGAAGCACATGTGAGCTAATCTGAGATTTATCATAAATATTTTTAAAGTATCCCAATCTTTAGCAGATAAGCATGCAGAAATCTTAAATATGATTCATGATAGCACAATATAAAGTTCATAGCATTAGCATTCAATTGTGCTAGTCTTTTTCATTGACATTTTGAGAGAGTGTGTGAGGCCATTTATAATGATATTCCATATTTTATAGTTTTGTGATTGAACAAAAATTTTCATTCTAGCTTTCCATTGAATATAGTAAGTTCCATCAAACAGTGGAGGTCTGTTTATGGAAAGTCCCTCGGCAAATAATATGTTATGTGGGGTTGTCATAATCTTTAGCTCTAGTCGGTTAAGACTATAATTAATAGAAGAGCACCTGCTCTGATACCACTTGTTGCCCAAGGTGACAACCCAAGAGGGGGGTGAATTGGGTTTTCTAAAAATTATGTTCCCTAATTTTTACTTTGAATTGAATGCAGCGGAATGATAAGATGTTATTTACTTAAGCTCTAGGCAATTACAAGTAAAGCAGTGGAAAATTAAGCTAGAGCAATTATACTATGGCTTTAGGGTGCAATTGATCTAAAATTAACTTATAGTTGTATGATCAATTTTAATCTATGTGTATGTAAGAATGGAGTGGAAGCTAAGCAAATTCTAAACAATCACTTATAACTCTATAGAAAACAAAGCTAGAGATATTACACAATCAAGCATGAATGTAAGGCATGAAATACAAGAGATAAGGCATCACAAACACAAAGATGTATAGTGGTTCGGTGCACCCCAGCACCTACATCCACTCCCCAAGACCTCTTGGGAATTTCACTATAATCCCTCAGATTACAGTCGGTTGTTTTACAAGCTCACAACCCAACTTGTTGTTTTGCGAGATCACAACGAACTCGGTCGGTTTTCACAGGCTCACCGACTAGAACCAACCGATTGTTTTCACGGGCTCACAATCAACCCAGTTGGTTTTCCAAAGGCTCACCAACCACAACCTTACAACGATTGTTTTCCGGGTTCACAATCAACCCAGTTGGTTTTCCAAAGGCTCACCAACCACAACCTTACAACGTTGGTTTTCCTTTGGCTCACCAACAAACCTTAACCCCTTGATTCAATCCCTTGATTGAATCAAGTTACAAGATATTAGAACAAGAGTTTAAATCAAATACAAGCTTCTCAAATAAGCAAATATAGCAAATATAAACAAGTAAAGTAAAGAGAAGAAGCCCTCAAACAAATTTGTAGATGAAGGAACTCGGCTTCTTCTTTACTTGACCCTCTTCTGATTTTGCACGAAGTAGAGGATCACCGAGGCAGCACACAGTTGGAGAGGAAGCTTTGGGATTCACTTGGATGCTCTTCTTCTCTCTCTTTTACTTTGAATGGCCCTTTTGTGCTTTTGGAGATTTTCCTTGTAATCTCTTTGAAATCTCTTCCCTAAATGTTCTCTCCCACTTCCATCCTTCTTCCCTAGCTCTCCTCTTGATTTTATAGCTTTAGAGGGAGTGGAAACAAAAATCTAGCCGTTAGAGACAAAAATAGAGCCGTTGGAATCAAGAAAAAACTAGCCGTTATGCCTCCCAGCGTGCTGGAGTCGACTCGGCTGAAGTAGGAGTCGACTCGGCTGAAACAGGAGTCACTTGTGAATAGTAGTCTGCCGGCACTGTAGCTGGGAGTCGACTCCGCACTGTAGCGCTGAAGTTGGAGTCGACTCGAGCACTGTAGCGCTGAAAATCAACTCTCTGTCTTTTTGTTTGTTCTCAGTCGGAGTCGACTCGTAGAGTATCGGAGTCGACTCGAGCACTTTCTTGAAACTCCAGAGTGCCAGAGTCGACTCTAAACTTCAGGAGTCGACTCGAGGACTATTCTTTTGAATCTTTCTTTGAATTTGCTCCTCAACTTGAATCTTTGAACTTGAAACTTGGGCCAATGAAGTGTAGCTTTCTTCCAACTTTTCTTGAGAGCTTTTGAGGCCTTCTTGTATTTTTCCAACTTGCTATGTTCCTTGCAAAATAAATTATCTTTCTTCTTGCAACACAAACATTAGTATTTATACTTCAAGGTTTTGTGATCATCAAAATCAATCTTTAATCAATCTTTGGGTCATCACTACACACATTGGAAAGCATGTATGCACATTTTCATTCAAGCACATGACTATGATTTATAGAGTATCATAGTTAATGGGCCACACACAAACATTAGTCATGATAAGAAAATGGCTCAGTAAAATTCAAAAGCCATGAATATTCTATATTGTGCATTAGATGATAGTAAACTTAATAGCATATCTTTTTGCATAACTGTCAAGAAAATCTGGAATATGCATGAAGTTAAATATGAATACACTAACATTTTTAGTGAATCTAAAACTAGCTTTGAAGAAGAAGAGCAACAAACTGAAATTGAAAATCTATGCTTTGTGGCACATGAAGATGAGGTATGTACTGGAACACATAGTGATTTCTTATTCAACATATTTTTTTTTGGTACAACGGCAGCTCACACCTTACGGGTATGGATGTGGCCAACAAAATCCGAAAATAATAAAGCAGAAAAGGAATATGGCACTGTGTTGCGCTCCTCCAAACAAAATCTCCAGAATGGTAAGCCATATAGGAAGCAACCAGTCAGCTATACTATTCGTTTTTCTGTAGACGTGTGTAGCTTGATGAGCCACTATACTCTTGCAGAAGTCCGCGAATGTCAAGTAGCAGCGGCCTGCCCTCGCTTGCACGTTCCCGACCCTGATCCAATCAACCATTTGTGGCCGAGTCCCTCAAGGATAATCCGGTCCGCATGGAGTGTCCATCAGCACACACCACTGAGGAATCGAAGATCGCTGGCCTTCCGTCGCTACTAATCTAGAGTCATGGTCTTTGATGACGAAGCCCATGCCTCCACTTCTCCTAACAGCCAAACTGCCATCGAAATTCATCTTTAGGAAGCCAGAAGATGGGGGCACTCAGGATACGAAAACATATCTGAACGCTGCAAGAGCAGAAGGGGTACCCAAGATGTCCCTGGCCAACCCGGTGGGTGAAATCTCAGCAGAGCTAAAGAACTTCTTGGTGTGCAATGGTGCCCTAGTACTATATAACCGCCTCGGGGGCGAACTACTCCCCTCAAAAACTCGTGCGTTCCTGTCCAACCAGGAGTGATAGGCTAGGTAGGTAGTAAAGTCCCTTGATGAGAGCACAAAAGTGCAATCGTCAGACCATTTTAATTAGTATTTTAGCTAATCATTAAAATAAAATTAACTAATTAATGTTTTATTTGTGCAAGCATCCCACGTTCTATGTCCAGGTTCAACCGAGTCCCAGTGCATCTGACTTCTCTTAATTCCCACGGCCATCACCCTGATGGAGTCGAGTCACTGCCGGACTGCCATCCAACCGTTGTCTCAGCCCAACTGTGATTCCAGCTCCCAATCGCACGCATCAACGTATCAGCCATTGATTTGGTATGGCACCAACTTGACCCATGCATGCACAGCCAGCGTCATCCCCGGATTTCTCTTGCCATCAAAGGAGCCTCTCGCACTCCGTTCCAGATCAACATCTCCCGCTTCCAATCCGGCACCCAAAGAAGGAAACCCCATCACCTCTTCTTCCGGTGGAACACGTCCGCTACCAGCTCCCGTATCCAGCCTCCACCGCGTCGTGAATCAGCGCCCCTCATGCAGCTTCTTCCGCCCGTTTCAAAGATCTCCAGCTTCATCCCGTGCGGAAACGGGGGAAAAGAAAGGATCCACCCGAACGCCGCACAATCCCTCCACGGATCCCGCGCCCATCAAGCCATGATCGGCTCCTCCCGTCGATCCCGCAGCCATCCGTGAAGGAAATTCCATCGCGTCCAGCCAAAGATCCCAGCCTTCCGTGATCAAGCTCCAGCCGTCGCCTCTTTCGCCTTCTCAATCTCCCCGCGCACAATCCAGGCACCTGTTCCCTTCCTCTCCACGCAGAAAGGGGATCCATCGCCGGGGTGGGAGCTATCTATAAAGGAAGGGAACCATCGGTAGAGAGGGGGGTAGCCGGCGTGTTGGACATACTCGGCCGTTGTGCGGGCCATACCCGCGGGGTCCCTGAGCAGCACAGGGAGGGTCACTGTCAGCATGTCCTGCCGCCTGCCAAGGCGATGGCCTGGTTAGTAGGTGGGTCATACCGAGGGTCCCTGAACCCATGGCGAGGCCAGGTCGGAGTCCGGGGTTGGGCGAGGCCTTGGTCGGAGTCGACTCGTGGCGCTGCCTTTGGTGGGGTTTAAGGAAATAGAGTTGCGCCTTCACTAACACCGATCGGTTTTGGTGTAATGGTAGCGTTTGATCCTGACAATTGGTATCAGAGCCAGAGGTCTCGAGTTCGAAACCCAGGCATCGTGTTGGGGGGGGGAATGTTGGACATACTCGGCCATTGTGCGGACCATACCCGCGGGGTCCCTGAGCAGCACAGGGAGGGTCACTGTCAGCATGTCCTGCCGCCTGCCAATGGCGATGGCTGGTTAGTAGGTGGGTCATACCGAGGGTCTTGAAACCCATGGCGAGGCCAGGTCGGAGTCCGGGGTTGGGCGAGGCCTTGGTCGGAGTCGACTCGTGGCGCTGCCTTTGGTGGGGTTTAAGAAATAGAGTTGCGCCTTCACTAACACGGTCGGTTTTGGTGTAATGGTAGCGCTTCTGTCTTCTCTATATGCCCCAAGCCTGAGGTGCCACAAATACTTTAGATTTATCTCATCTGTAGATCTTTGGATCCTATGGTACTCACTATTTGCTCAGATAATTTCATAGATACATCCAAATGTAAGTGATAAAGACTGTCAATCATAAAACACGTGGAACCAATTTATTTCTCAAATAAATGGAACAGTAGTCTTATAAAATCTTTCTGTGCTAACAAGATACAGAAATCAAATTTCTGCTAGCAGCAGGTGACAATTCTTAAGTATCCTAAGTATATCTGACATACCTTCTTAAGGTGTGTCACCCTTTCTTGCTTTTTATGTTTTCCATGTATGTAGGACAGTTCCTCTTCCAATGGCCATTCATAATGCAATAGAAACACTTTCCCTTACAATCGGCATTTTTCTTGGACTTTCTTACTGGCCTTTTCTCGGTCTTCGCTTCTTCGCAGACTTCTTCTTCTTCCAGGTAGACTCTCTCTTGGAAGTAGAAGCCAACTCGATAGCGAAAACTATGCCCCTTGGACTCTTCAAGGTCCCTAAGGTAGTTACCAATTTATATAACAATTCTATTTTGGTGCATACAGTTTTGTTCATATGATAGTTTACTATAAACTGTTCATATGAAGCTGGAAGGGATTGCGGGATCAAATCCGTTTGCAATTCTTTATGCATGGTCATGCCGAGCTTCTCAAGCTCCTCTAAGTCCTTTATCACAGTCAAACCATGATCATGGATGGACTGCCCTTCGTGTATCTTGGCCTTGAAGAGCCTTTTGGATACTTCAAACCGTGCTGCGCGACTCTATTCACCCTACAACTCTTGCAGGTGATTCAATATGTTCCTGGAAGTCTTCATGTTCTCATGCCGTTATGTAGCACCTAACTTTATTGTCATCGTTCGTTTTACTTGTCATGCATCTTACGCTGATCAGTGATCGGACGGACTAGTAACACGGGGATATCATGGTCTAGCATATACCCTAATTTGTCACAATTCAAAACTATTTTGAAATTATTTGAGCGAGTCTTTATAATTGAGTTTGGTCAAACGGTTGTTCTCTAGGATATGAGTTAAGAGTTTGGAAGCTGACTTTATAATCCTCAGAGAGTAAAGATTCTAGTTAGAATTTTGTACTTGAACTCTATTTGTTTTAGGAACATTTAAAACAAACACCTCCCACTATTTTTTCGAATCTCTTACACTCTTCCGGTAGAGAAACGAAAACCTGCGACTCTAGATTTCAAGTGGGGTGCTACGGTCCCACCAATTTACATGTTACCTCACCTAACAGTTATTGGTGACATATAAACAATAAGTGTACAACTTCTTGTACAATGCTTCTCAAGCAAGTTGTAGCCACTGGTCTCCAAGTTTATAAGGACCTCACCTAACAGTTATTAGCCCCGTTCCTTGGTTAAGTGATAAGTGCTAAATAATGCATAAATAACTTCTTACTCATAGCACTTATTATTATTTTTATATACATATTTTAAATTTAAACATAAGAAAATTCATTCTCTTTCATCATTGCATTTTAATAAATTATTAGAAGTAATTCAAGTTTGATTGATTTTATTGGTCATGTCCAATATATGCAGGATGAGTCAAACTCATTTTGGATGATCCCTGAACCCGAATGACACGCACCCCGTGAATTAGACCCTCTCAGATTTTCGATTCAGCCCAACTCATCTATTCCTTTCACATCCAATCGAGTTCAATCGTTTATGTTCTAACATCCTCCCACGTTGAACATTACCAGCTTTCATGTGCAATCAGCCATTTAAGTCTTCCTTCTCTTCACACATTCACTCATCAAAAACAAATCTCCCCACTTCCCATTTTCCTCTTCAACATATGTGTGACGACCCGTGCGGGCGTGTGTTTAGTCCCACATCGGTTATTCGCTGGGTAGATCTTGGGTACTTATACAGGATCAAAGAACCCAAATAATACCTTCCGGCTAGCCATTTTGGGTGAGGTCCTGGGTTGTTACAAATGGTATCAGAGCCGAGGACGGCTCTTGTCCGATGGTGGGAAGGGTGTGAGGCCCAATAGTCCCACATCGGAAAGACTCGTTCCAGAGCCTGGGCATATGAGGCGGGTGTCTCCAAATCCTGCAGACGCGTTTTGGGTGGAAAACAAAACCGGGGAGGGGTGAAGGACGCTTGCGTGAAGCCCCAGAACCGGACAATATCTGGCAGGGGAGCCCCGTGTTCCTCCCTCATGTGGCCCCCACGTGGGCACTAGGTGCCTCACGTGCCTCGCAGAGGCGGGGGCGTGACATTTGGTATCACAAGTTTATAGTAAACTTGTGACGACCCGTGCGGGCGTGTGTTTAGTCCCACATCGGTTATTCGCTGGGTAGATCTTGGGTACTTATACAGGATCAAAGAACCCAAATAATACCTTCCGGCTAGCCATTTTGGGTGAGGTCCTGGGTTGTTACAAATGGTATCAGAGCGGACCCGGCCCATAACCTATGTGGACACTGCAGCATGGATCCATTGAGGCTGACCACGGGGCCAATCGTGGTATTTGTGATTTGATTTGAATAGATATGAACCCTTAGCCTGACGAGGACGTCAGGGCTTGAACGAGGGGAGTATGTGACGACCCGTGCGGGCGTGTGTTTAGTCCCACATCGGTTATTCGCTGGGTAGATCTTGGGTACTTATACAGGATCAAAGAACCCAAATAATACCTTCCGGCTAGCCATTTTGGGTGAGGTCCTGGGTTGTTACAAATGGAGATACGGGCTGAAGCCGGCAGCCCCAGCCGACTTCAGCCCGACTCTTCTTTTGGGAAGAGCCGGAACAGAGGATCGCGATGGCGATCCTCTCCGGCTCTCCGGGGACAAACGGGGCAAGGGCGCCGCGGGGATACCCGCGGCACCCCCCCCCTCCGGTAAATCCGCGGCCAACCGCGGCCGCGGATCTCGTTCGACCGCCGCGATTTTCGCGGCGGAGGGCCGTTACGATGGGACGATAAAACCCCATCTTACCTTCCCTAGGGCCACCTCCGAGCTTCTTCCTCCTCCCTCTCCTCCTTCTCCTCCCTCTTCTTTCTTTGTTCTTGCCTCCCGAGTGACCGGTGTCCTCTTCCCGACCAAGCGCCGTCCGAATCTCCTTCGCAAGCCTTCCCCTGTTCTGAGATCCGTCCCCTCGGTTCCGAGCACCGCCGCCGCTGCTAGCTGCCGGGCCGAGCCGAGATCCTCCTTCTGCCGCCTCTGCCACCACCGGTAAGCCTCTTTTGCCCTTTATTCAGCATGCTTTCCTCCCTTGCTTTGGCCCAAACCGAGATCTTCTCGGTTGCTTCTTCACGCCGGGAGCCGCAGCGGCCGCCGGCCGCCACTGCGATCGGCTGGCCGTCGATCGGCGACGGCCCCCAGCCGCCTAGGCCGGCCGACCACCCCCGCCGATTTCCCCCTTCCTCTCTCGGTTTCCAACTCCCCTGTCCATGGGGAGGGGGTTTTGGGGAAGATGAGGGCCCTTACGGGCCGAACGGGGCCAAGCATGGGCCCTGTTCATCGTGGGCCCGACTTGGGCCTGGTTCACTTTGGGCCCAATTGGGCCGGTTTAAAAAAAAAAAAAGGGAGAGAACCCGAAACCCGAAATCCGAAAAATCCAAAACCCGACCCGAAACTCGGAACCCGGAACCCAACACCTGAAACCCGAACCCGTTTGGCCAATAAATGGAATTTTGCAAGTTAAGCCTTGGCAGTATATTATTTCACAAAAGAGCCTTCTGCAATTTATGTTTGTTCCCTATAAGAAAGATTATTAAATAAGGGTCCCCAAATATATTTGATTGGTCCCTCCACTAAAGTTTTATTATAGAACAGTACCCTGTAATTAAGTATTAGTCCCTACAATAAATTTTATTGTATAAATGAACTAATTAAAAGCCAACCTTGGGCCCTATTCAGCTGGGTCTATGTGGGCCCATTGGGTCGTGTCCGATATGGGCCCTATCGGGCCATGCCCATTATGGGCCAACTCTAGGCCTTGTTGGGTCGTGTCCAATAGAATTATTTTTTGGATTTTGCTTAGTTCTGAAATTAAACAAGGAATTAATTAAATTTAAACAGGTGAACCTGATTCGCCTATCTGAAGTAGGGATTAAGCGAGAAGAGGTAAGTAACTTAATGCTTCAAAGTGCATTTTTTCTAAAATAATTATTAGTAGATTAAATTCTGAAATATGTTTTGTATTTAGTAAAATGGGTCTGGCATGTTAAATTTCATTTGAAAATTATGCTCTGAATCCGTAAACTATGACTGGAAAATTTATGAAAACTGTTTTTATATATATGTATTCTCAGCATGGCTATGATCTGTTCTGTTCTGTTCTGGCCCCGCCAATGGAGATTATACGTTGGACCTGTCGACTTGTAATCTGTGAGGAACCGGTTTCGACACCGTACCATCGGTGATTAGAATAGTGTATTTGGACACCGTACCACCGGTGATTAGAATAGTGGTATTTGAACACCGTACCACCGGTGCTTAATAATAGTGGTGTTTGGCACCTTGTGCAACCCATGCCACTGGGTTACGTGGCCGTAGCCTATCATGTTGAGATTCTGGTATCAGATTTTTGGAAAAATGATAATAAGTTTTGAAAACAGTAAAACGATGTTATTTATGATTTATTCCAGACATTATCCTGTATTTTGATCTGATATGCTCTGACCCCACTTTGGGGTATTTTGTTGCTTACTGGGCTAGTGTAGCTCATTATTTTATTTTCTCTGTTTTTCAGATTCAGAGGCTTGATCGCACGGGATTGGGGAGTGCGTTAGATTTCCGATGATTCCATTAGTTGTTGGCATTTCAGTTAGATTAGTTTGGACATTTGAATTATGTTAGCAAATGTTATTTTGAAATTTTGTAAGACTGCTTTTGAATATATTTAAATAATTATGTCAGTTTTGAATATCTGTATTTGCTTTGATATGATCCGATGCCTTGCACGCCTGTGCGGCTCGCCGTGCGGGCGTGCGCGTCTGCCACGCCTCGGGCTCGGGGCGTGACAGATTTGGTGGTATCAGAGCTCAGGTTTCAGATTCTTAGGGATTGTTTTTGAAATAGTCAGATGGAGCTTAAGTTTTAGGATCTTTAGAATTCGTCAGAAAGGTTGAGAGATGGGTAGGAACTAGATAAGAGGATAATGTTCATTTGTTTTGTTAACTATTATGTATTATTCTGTTTAGATGATTTTATAACATTTACATTTTTACTGAATCAGAATGCCGCCTCGCCGTGTCCGTAGCTTGAATCGGATGGTTAGGGGCTCTCGGGGAAGAGCCCCCACAACCAAGCGGGCGAGGCATCGCATAGCTCAGGGCCTCAGGGTCAATCAACTCCAGAAGCTGCCGCCGGAAATCAAACTCGGTGCTCGAACTGATCGAGGAGGTCGTCGGGTTAGTACGCCAACAGAGGCAACAACCTCAGCAACCAGTCCCAACAGGATGTTGCTCCTCCTGAGCAAAGAAGGAGTATAGCAGAATTCAAAAGAATGGCTCCTTCAGCTTTTAAGGGCACCACTAGCCCTCAAGAGGCCGAAGCCTGGATAGATGAAATGGAGAAAGCCTTCAGGGCAATGGAGTGCACCGATGAAGAGAAGGTCAGATTTGCCACCTATATGCTTCAGGACCGAGCTCATCATTGGTGGATGTCTGTGGAGCGCACATTGGCACCCGAGCAGGAGGCACTTACCTGGCAGAGATTTCGCACAGCCTTTTACTCCAAGTATTTCCCTTCAAGTCGCCTTAGGGAGCTAGAGAGGGAATTTCTAAATCTGTCTCAAGGAACTATGACCGTGGATGAGTATGAGGCAGAGTTTGACCAGGTTAGCTCGGTTTGCTCCCACCCTCGTCATAGATGCAGAGTCTCGGATAAGGAGATTTGAAGAAGGATTGAAGCCTCACTTACGTCGGGGGTTTGCCGCAGTGCACTCAACAAACTATGATGAATTGGTAGATAGGGCCAAGAATATGGAAATTGTCTGGAAGGAAACACAAGATTCAAAAGATAGAATACAAAAGAAGAGGAGCAGAGATGATGATACTCATAGTGGACAGAATTCTAGCAGGACAGCAAATCTCGTAATAGGTCTGGGCAATCAGAAAAGCAGGGATCTTATGGTGAGACTATCCAACAAGAGAAGCCTAAATGTGAAGCATGTGGAGGCGCCCATAAGACAGAACTCTGTAGACGATTGTCCGGCGCTTGTTTCAAATGTGGACAACAGGGTCATAGGATAAAGGAGTGCCCTTATAATCAACAAGTATCACAATCAGATCAGAGGCCCCAAGCTACAGGGACCCAACAAGTACAAGCTTATCCTGCTCCGGTTCAGTCGGCTCAGCCTTCTTCTTCTGAGCAGCGGACAGGGGGAGACCGCGCACCACAGGGTCGTATTTACGCACTGACTCAGCAGGATGCTCAGGCATCCAATACTGTGGTGTCAGGTACACTACCGGTTGCTTATGTTTATGCTTATATACTGTTTGATTCTGTTGCTACGCATTCCTTGTGTCATCGATATTTGTGCAAAAACATGACCTATTTTGTGTGCTATTAGAGTATGATTTGCATGTTAGCACCCCCGTCGGGAATGGGATGACCGGTAATCAGATTTGCAAAATTTGTCCAGCTCAGATGGTAGGTAGAGACTTGCCTGTTGATTTGATAGTTATAGATATGCATGACTTTGGCATAATTCTCGGTATAGACTAGTCAGCGTCACACTTTGCTACCATTAATTGCCATGAAAAGCAAGTAAAATTTCAGACCCCTAAAGACAATGAATTTAACTTCGTAGTTTGTGGTACTTACACTTTTCCTCGAGTTGTCTCTGCTATGCAAATTAAGCAGCCTGTACGGATAATTGATAGAAAGAAACAGTATTAAGAAGGCGCACAGTTCCCTATATCAAGATCCAGTGGAGCAATCACTCAGAACGTGAGGCTATATGGGAACTAGAGGACGAGATGAAAAAAAAATATCCGGACCTTTTTGCAAACTGAGATATGTTAAATTTCGAGGACGAAATTTTTCTAAGGGGGAGAGAATGTGAGATACGGGCTGAAGCCGGCAGCCCCAGCCGACTTCAGCCCGACTCTTCTTTTGGGAAGAGCCGGAACAGAGGATCGCGATGGCGATCCTCTCCGGCTCCTCCGGGGACAAACGGGGCAAGGGCGCCGCGGGATACCCGCGGCACCCCCCCCCTCCGGTAAATCCGCGGCCAACCGCGGCCCGCGGATCTCGTTCGAACGCGGCCGCGATTTTCGCGGCGGAGGGCCGTTACGATGGGACGATAAAACCCCATCTTACCTTCCCCTAGGGCCACCTCCGAGCTTCTTCCTCCTCCCTCTCCTCCTTCTCCTCCCTCTTCTTTCTTTGTTCTTGCCTCCCGAGTGACCGGTGTCCTCTTCCCGACCAAGCGCCGTCCGAATCCCCTTCGCAAGCCTTCCCCTGTTCTGAGATCCGTCCCCTCGGTTCCGAGCACCGCCGCCGCTGCTAGCTGCCGGGCCGAGCCCGAGATCCTCCTTCTGCCGGCCTCTGCCACCACCGGTAAGCCTCTTTTGCCCTTTATTCAGCATGCTTTCCTCCCTTGCTTTGGCCCCAAACCGAGATCTTCTCGGTTGCTTCTTCACGCCGGGAGCCGCAGCGGCCGCCGGCCGCCACTGTGATCGGCTGGCCGTCGATCGGGGCGACGGCCCCTAGCCGCCTAGGCCGGCCGACCACCCCGCCGATTTCCCCCTTCCTCTCTCGGTTTCCAACTCCCCTGTCCATGGGGAGGGGTTTTGGGGAAGATGAGGGCCCTTACGGCCGAACGGGCCAAGCATGGGCCCTGTTCATCGTGGGCCCGACTTGGGCCTGGTTCACTTTGGGCCCAATTGGGCCCGGTTATAAAAAAAAAAAAAAAAAAAAGGGAGAGAACCCGAAACCCGAAATCCGAAAATCCGAAACCCGACCCGAAACTCGGAACCCGGAACCCAACACCTGAAACCCGAACCCGTTTGGCCAATAAATGGAATTTTGCAGTTAAGCCCTTGGCAGTATATTATTTCACAAAAGAGCCTTCTGCAATTTATGTTTGTTCCCTATAAGAAAGATTATTAAATAAGGGTCCCCAAATATATTTGATTGGTCCCTCCACTAAAGTTTTATTATAGAACAGTACCCTGTAATTAAGTATTAGTCCCTACAATAAATTTTATTGTATAAATGAACTAATTAAAAAGCCAACCTTGGGCCCTATTCAGCTGGGTCTATGTGGGCCCATTGGGTCGTGTCCGATATGGGCCCTATCGGGCCATGCCCATTATGGGCCAACTCTAGGCCTTATTGGGCCGTGTCCAATAGAATTATTTTTGGATTTTGCTTAGTTCTGAAATTAACAAGGAATTAATTAAATTTAAACAGGTGAACCTGATTCGCCTATCTGAAGTAGGGATCAAGCGAGAAGAGGTAAGTAACTTAATGCTTCAAAGTGCATTTTTCTAAAATAATTATTAGTAGATTAAATTCTGAAATATGTTTTGTATTTAGTAAAATGGGTCTGGCATGTTAAATTTCATTTGAAAATTATGCTCTGAAATCCGTAAACTATGACTGGAAAATTTATGAAAACTGTTTTTATATATATGTATTCTCAGCATGGCTATGATCTGTTCTGTTCTGTTCTGGCCCCGCCAATGGGGATTATACGTTGGACCTGTCGACTTGTAATCTGTGAGAAACCGGTTTCGACACCGTACCATCGGTGATTAGAATAGTGGTATTTGGACACCGTACCACCGGTGATTAGAATAGTGGTATTTGAACACCGTACCACCGGTGCTTAATAATAGTGGTGTTTGGCACCTTGTGCAACCCATGCCACTGGGTTACGTGGCCGTAGCCTATCATGTTGAGATTCTGGTATCAGATTTTGGAAAAATGATAATAAGTTTTGAAAACAGTAAAACGATGTTATTTATGATTTATTCCAGACATTATCCTGTATTTTGATCTGATATGCTCTGACCCACTTTGGGGTTTTGTTGCTTACTGGGCTAGTGTAGCTCATTATTTTATTTTTCTCTGTTTTTCAGATTCAGAGGCTTGATCGCACGGGATTGGGAGTGCGTTAGATTTCCGATGATTCCATTAGTTGTTGGCATTTCAGTTAGATTAGTTTGGACATTTGAATTATGTTAGCAAATGTTATTTTAAAATTTTGTAAGACTGCTTTTGAATAAATTTAAATAATTATGTCAGTTTTGAATATCTGTATTTGCTTTGATATGATCCGATGCCTTGCACGCCTGTGCGGCCCGCCGTGCGGGCGTGCGGCGTCTGCCGCGCCTCGGGCTCGGGCGTGACAAATCTAGAAACTAATTTCTGATAATTTTTAACAAATACAAGATAAATTTTATTATAAAGATGAGCAATAAAATGTTCAACTTTGAAAATTTTATTATAAAGATGAGCAATAAACTAAAACCCGGCAATTTACCAAAAATGTAGGGCAAAATGTTATTTTTCAGAATTTTTCAAAAATATCATAAAAATAATATTATGGATTCTATACTTTCTTATAATGAGTAGTCTATATTATTATATAAAATATAATTTATGTATATTACAACCTATCCCTTAAAGAAATCAATCACCATCATATATCAACTTGTCCAATGTGCATCTAGGATTGTATGATATTAGCTTCAGTTGGCATTATGTTAGATCATCTTGAGGGATGTATTATATCAATCAATCATAAGTAAAGTTATATCAATCATTGGTAGAGTTAGGTTGATTGGATCACCCATGCTTGTTCCCTTAAATGCAAGATGAGACAACTTGGAGTTACAAATTGAGGTATTTGCTAGCTCATGGTACACAAAGTTTGTTGAATTTAAATTATTTAATCGTTGGACGGAGAGCACGGAGTAACACTGAAATGTTGACTTCGGAGGGATAACTTAGGAACCATCGCATCCATGCCAACCACATCACGTCATCTTATTAATAGTTATCTTGTTCCACGTGGAGGATATATCTTAACCCCATATATATTGGCAACCAGTGGCTCAGCTACAGTAGGCAGAACGCAGAGGAGCATGATAATATTAAAATCCAACGATGTACGTGGACCTACCTTCCGCCAAAAAGATGGAAGGGTAATGGTAATAAGAGGACGTGGCATGCAATGGAAGAGGACAAAACTGTTGGGCTAAATATTAGGGTGGTAGTTGGCTGTCCATGTGCATTTGAGAAAAAGGTGAAAGGTGTTTTTACATTAAAAAAATAAACACATTCTGCATGCGTTGAAATGCTCAAATTTTTTAACGTCGGAATGGCTTTTGCCATGCGTCTCCTTGCCTATAATAGCTATTATCAAAGAGAGTTAGAAGATCGAGAGAAACTAGGCTGGCGAGTTTTTGTTCTGAACTAGTCCTCTACAGCATTATTTTTTGAACCGTACAGCCTGTTTCAGTGAATGGCTAGCAGATTGGGAAACTTGCAAACCCTCCACCTTGTAAGGGAAGGCTGGTCACAGTGCTTAGCATCGGATGGTGGCGGTGGTGTAAGAGGCATAATCCCAGGAACCATCCTTGCCTTCTCGAATCAAAAACTCCAAGTAAATTATATTTCATCTTCTTAAGCTTCTTCTTTCCTCCAAACTTCTATATGATCTTAATGGAATTGGTGGAAGCAGATCTGATGGAAAGGATGCAAGGATAGCAGACTACTTTGACATCATTGCTGGAACAAGTACAGGAGGGCTAGTGACCGCAATGCTTACGACTCCCAATAAGGATAATCGCCCACTCTTTGCCGCAAAGAGATATCCACCAAGTTCTATTTAGAGCACTGCCCAAGATTTTCCCTCAAAAGTAAGTAGGACAAGTTATGATTTACTCCCTTTGTGATCATCATATGAATTAAGCAGCAATTGAGAAACAAAGATTTAACCTTAATTTGTAAGGCATCATGCATGTTGATTGATGGATCTGACTGTAATAGGTGGTGTCATATATAATTACGAATTGCCCATTCTATTTAGGGACTAAGAGATAAAATTTTACTTTTTGCAGGGACTGGGATTCTGTTCTTCAATTACTAAGTTGTTTACTGCAGTCACTGGGGCCCAAATATGATGGGAAGTATCTGCACCTCAAAGTACGAGGAATTACTTGGTGAATCAAGGCTTCATCAAGCTCTAACTAACATAGTTATTCCAGCTTTTGATATTAAGTTTCTTCAGCCCACCGTCTTTTCCACCTTTGAGGTAATCAGTCTACCATCCCTTCCCATAACCTGATCTCCTTTCACGCTTGTTTAATGAAGACATCATTTTTTTAAGTCTCATTTTCCTTTTTGTTGCGCAGGCAAGGAATACACCTCTGAAAAATCCTCTTCTATCTGATATATGCATTAGCACATCTGCAGCTCCAACCTATCTTCCTGCCCACTACTTTGAAACAAAAGATGCCCAAGGAAACAAACAAAGCTTTAATCTTTGTCGACGGAGGGGTTGCAGCAATAATCCAGTAAGAGTTTATAGAATGATATCATCTTTTGTAACACAACAGACTTCTAACCGTATAATCCAATAACTTAACAGACATTAGCAGCGATGAGCCAAATGCAAAGGAGGTCTGTGTGGAAAACAAAGACTTCCATTCCATCAAACCAGTGGACTATAGCAAATTCCTTGTAATCTCTCTTGGGACCGGATCAGCAAAGTTGGAAGAGAAGTTCACTGCACAGGAGGCATCCAAATGGGGTGTACTAGGATGGTTGTACGACAGTGGTGATACGCCATTGATCAACGCTTTTACTCAAGCCAGTGCCGATATGGTTGATATCCATTTATGTGCAATGTTCCAAGCGCTCGCTTGCAGGGAAAACTATCTTCGCATACAGGTAAACTTTACCACTTTATCATGATGAGCAAAAAAGAAAAAGAAGCTTTTCCCCTGTTGCGGCAAGGAATATGATTTATGTTCACGTTGTTAAATATTAGGATGACAACTTGATTGGAAGCACATCATCTGTGGACGTCTCAACAAAGGAGAACTTGCTAAAGCTTGTGCAAATTGGGAGTGATCTTCTCAAGAAGCATGTGTCGAGGGTGAACTTGGAGACTGGCTTGTTTGAGGAGGTCAAAAGGGGACGTAACCAATGAAGAAGCGCTCACACGTTTAGCCAAGCGTCTCTCTGATGAAAGACGGTTGAGGTTTGGGGAGATGCGTGACAACTGATAGCATGGCTTAGCCCTGCTTTGCAATGGTTTTTAACCCACAATATGTTTCCGTTACCAAGGTGTAATTTTAAGTTTGCTTGGAGCACCAATAACCTTCCTAATCCTGCGACAGCTGTGTGTTTATGTCGAAAGGGAGAGGGAGGGGGAGGATGGAATGTCTAAGACTGTGATTTGTTGGACTAGATAAAAGGCTATCGATCACTGGAGAATAATTATGGGAATTTCTCAGAGTATTCATCATTAGGAAAAAGCTGTAAGTTTGAACAAGTTCAATAAATTTGCCAGTAATGTAGTAGGAAACCTCAGTAAAGCTCCAATTATTTGAAGTCACTTGTTGCCGTTGTTCTTCCTTGTATAAATAATATGGTAAAATATCATGCAACTCGTGCTAATAAATAAATAGCTAACAAAATTTATTAATCAATTAAATCTTGATGTTCACCAACTTACATTATAAACAACTTATACCACATATAAAAATTCTTTTTTGTACAGAATATTCTATTTAAAAACCACAAGTTTGTTCGCAATGGAAGTTTGGTAAGCCTCGTGCCCTTAAACTCTGAATTATTATATATATATATATATATATAATATATTATATATATATATATATATATATATATATGTATGTATGTATGTATGTATGTATGTATATAATGTTGTATAAAGCTCCAATTATTTGAAGTCACTTGTTGCCGTTGTTCTTCCTTGTATAAATAATATGGTAAAATATCATGCAACTCGTGCTAATAAATAAATAGCTAACAAATTTTTTAATCAATTAGATCTTATGTTCCGCAACTTACACCATAAACAACTTATACCATATATAAACAATTCTTTTTGTACAGAATATTCATATTTAAAAAACCCCAAGTTTGTTCGCAATGGGAGTTTGGTGAGCCTCGTGCACTTAAAAGCTTGATTTGGCTTCCATTCTAGTAGATCTTCACTCAGATCTGATCTAGCTGTAGATTGAATAATGGGAATTTTGGGACCTTCAAGTCTATGCATCGAGTAACTTTTTAATTTGACCATTTAATACATATGTTAGAGGTCCCCAAATTATATGATCTTTAGTTTGTAAAAAAAATTTAAAGGTAGCAGATGACATAAAATGGTTCAAATCATCGGTGTTTTTGGGATAACTAGAAAAGGCGATAGAATTATGCCAATGCTAGAAAGAAGTGTCAGGAATAGATTAAGCGAGCTCAGCTTTGCCGATGCTAGATAAAAGAGTTCTCTTGTTATGGTTTCCGGCAATGCTTCTTTGCATCGGCACGTTAAAACTATTTTTCGATGCTTTTTTTGAAAGTGTCGTAAAATCTATGACGCTTTAAAGCATCGTCGGAAGCCAATAAACATACAAACCTTAGCTCAACTCAGCCTTGCCCTTTCTAAATTTTTTCTCTCCTGCTCCACTGCCTTCCCTCGGCCTCCTCCACCTTCCCCTCTCCTAGCCTCCTCCTCCTCCTTCCTCTCACCAGCCTCCTCCTCTGTCACTAGCCTCTCTAGGCCCCCGGCCTACTCTTCCTTTGCCTCTCGCCCGACCTCCTCCTCCCTCACCAGCCTCTCCGCCGGCCTCCTCCTCCATCGCTTCTCGCCGGCCTCCTCCTCCATCGCCTCGTCCTCGATCCTACAAAAGGTTAGTCCACTTGCATCTTTTCAATCCTTCCAGCTATTTACGATTGTCTTTAGCATTAGCTGCCCGCAATTTATTTCTGTTCATTTGGATACCATGGGGAACCCTTAGTAGTTTGTCATCAATGAGTTGGGGGAAGAAACCCTCATTTCCTTCTATTTTGTTTTTATTTTTTTTTCTAAGCGGCGGAGTCTAAGCGCACATGCTGCCTGGTTGATAGCTGAATTGAATAGGATCTAGGGCATTAGGAGCATGAAGCGATGGGGGAGTGCCTTCTAGTTAAGTTTTATGAGTTGTAAGCAATGTAGAGAAATAGAGGTAAGGAATGGAGTGGGCTGAGAAGGAGGATGGGCATGATGATGAGCTTAATAAGATTGGGCTTCTATAACGTTCGAATGAAGAGGAGGGAATCTAATTTGGTGGGGAGTGGAGGTGAAGCACTGATGAGGAGGTTGGATAAGATGAGGGTTTGACTATTTGGAATGTTTTTTGAAACTTTGAATTTTAATGGGGCTATGGGGTTTGTTGTTTGTTTTAATACCTTGCATGATAACTTTATTTAGAGGTTGATATTTATCCTCCATCCCTTTTAAATTCTAGCCTACATGTCTTTAAAATTGTAGGCATTATTGAAGAGTGGATTGTGAGTGTTTGAGTTAAAGATATCGCTACTCTTTGTTAATTGTATCCTTTGTTTCTTGTATTTGGAGGAGGGGTCTATGAAGTTTGGGATATCCAAGGCTTGACTCGAGGAAAAACGTGATTATGGATTGTGGACGTTAGAATTTGGTAGAGGAAAGACTAGTGTGCTGTGTGCTTGTGTGTTTCAGTATAGAGAAAAAGATATATATGTTTTATTATGCAGATGTATATTATATATGTATCTATATATACAACACTTATATATATAGATATTTAATTATGAGACTATGTATATATTCCAGTTTATATGAAACACATATTATCCTCTAAATATCACTGCTTGTTTCATTGATCTATTTTGATATTCATTAGTTTACCAACTTAATGGCTCATGCGTCAAGAATTGAATATACTTACTGCCAATCAAAGTTTATAAAGTGCATGTCAGTTGCTAAGTTCTTTTTCCTTATAATTTTCCTGGAAATATTATATTAAATATTTATTTATTTATTTATTTAGATAAGTTGTAATTCATTGGTATTCTAATAGAATGGATAAAAGTTGGAGAAATAAGTCGAGATCTATCAAAGAATATTTGATGGAGTTTAGAATTTTATTAAATTTACTTTTGAGAAAGCTAATATGAATGGAAAAATTTTATGTCCATATCAAAAATGTGTAAATTGTTCTTCTCTTGCTTCAAAAACTATTGAAGAACATTTGGTGTGGAAGGTTTTCTAAAAGGTTATAGTGAATGGGTATTTCATAGAGAGGCGATATTGTCATTTCTATGTAATCAACTCTCCTATATAGAACACACCTCTAGTTTTGGATCTAATAAACAGAAAGAAATTCTATAGGAGAATATGATATAAGGAGCTTACTGAGAGATGCTCTTGGACATGATATTGAAAATTTAATAGATTTTAGTGGCGGACAAGAAATAGCTGCATTAGGTGATGAGTGTACATTTACTGATTCTCTGCATGTGAGAAACCTATTCATTCATCTAATGATGATACAACTCGGTATCATAACTTAATAAAAGATTGTGATTAAAAACTATATCTAGGTTGTAAGTATTTTTTGAAGATTTTTTTCTTGTGTATTTATTCCATTTGAAATATTTGAATAGGTGGTCTTAGTAAGTCTTTCACTATGTTGCTTCTATTATTAATGGATGCATTTTTGGAAAGTGTTACTTTGCCGTCATCTTCTTTATGAAGCCAAAAAACTAGTAAAAGAATTGAATCTTGGATACGAAAAGATATACAGTTGTTCGAATAACTGTATTTTATATTGTAGTAAAAAATTTAACAAAAAATTGTGCCAAATATATGGATCTTCACGATGGAAAAAAATATCAAAGAAGACAAGAAAATTTGTTGAATGAAGTGGAAATTGCACGAACTAGAGAAATAAATCGGCCAAAGTTTTACAGTTTTTTTTCTCTCATACATAGATTGAAAAGGATGCACACATTATTGAAGACAACTTTTTCGATAGGATTAGCATGATAAAGTTGTACATAGGATGGAATGGTAAGACACCCAACAGATAGTTTAGCATAGAAACCATTTGATGTTAGGCATCATAAAATTGCTTCTGATGTTCGCAATATTAGGCTAGGTTTAGCTACTGACGAGTTCAATCTATTCCGAACGATTAGTTCTACATATAGCACTTGGCTAATTGTTTCGATTCCTTTGCACTATGGATCTTTACGAAACAATCTTCACTCATTCTGTCAATAGTTATTCTAGGTGATAAGAGCTCATGTAATGATATTGATATTTTTTTACAGCATTTAATAAAAAAATTGAAATAGTTATGGAAGGGTATAGTTCATTTGATGCTTTCACTGGCCAAATATTCAAATTGCAGGCAACTCTTATTAGAATTATCAATAATTTTTCTGCATATGCTAATTTATTCTGGCTAGAGCACTAATGAGCATATTTCATATCCTTCTTGTGGGAATTCAACCTATTTGTATTGGTTGAAATATGGAGGAAAGTTCTGTATATACGGGCCATCGTCGATAGTTAAAAGCAAACTATCCATTTTGATTTCAAAATGATCTATTTGATAGCACTATAGAGTTGCAATCTATTCCTATTCCACCAACTGGAACTGAAGTTCTTAGACAAATGTATGGCATCAATTATAGTTATGGTAAGGTCTCCAAATATTCAAATTAAGAAAAGGGGAAGAAAAGATGTTGGTAGCTCAATGAATGAAGGGTTAATAGCAGAGATCACTACTAACAATCTTGATGCAAGGTTTTTTTAGCATGTTGACAACTTCTTCGAAAATGATGACAACATATATGGACAGAAAAATGACGATGACACAATGGAAGCATCTACATAGAACAATTATGGAAAAAAAGAGCATTTTCTTTGATTTTACCTTATTAAGAGTATAATCTTTTTTGGCATAATCTTGATATGATGTATAAGAGAAGAATGTTATTGTGATAACTCGATTGGAACTTATTAAATCTTGATGGAAAGACCAAAGATAACTTGAAAGCACATCTTGATTTGGAAGACATGGGCATAAAACAAGAGTTTAATCCGAAAGAGTTTGCCAATAATAAATTTTATATGCTTCTGCATATTACACAATGTCTACTTAAGAGAAAGATAATTTTTTAATGATTCTAAAAAAATATGAAGGTTCCTGATGGATATGCCATCGAATATTTACAAGCATATTGAAAGAGTGGAAAACTTTTAAATCTTAAAAGTCTGATGGTCATATTTTGATGCAATATATTTTTCCATTGGCTTTAAGATCGTCAACGCTGAAACAAATTCTGACAATTATTTCTCAATTGTCATCATTTTTTAAAGCATTATGTCCAAAGTTTTTGATCTAAAAGAATTTGATTACTTGGAGTGTAATGTTGCACTTACACTTTGCTATATGGAAAAGATCTTTCCTTCTGAGTTTTTTTTTTCATTATGGTTCATCTACTCATTCACTTAACGATGGAAGCTAAACTTGGTGGACTGGTTTACTACGATGGATGTATCCTATTGAGAGAAAGTTTTGCTAAAATCTAATGTCCATATTTAAAAATTATTAGCTTCAGGAATATCATATTGATGTTGATAATTGATGTCCATATTTATGTTGAAGATTTATTATGCACTTAAAGGATTATGTACACAATCGAGCCTATCCCGAGGGCTTAATTACTGAAGGATATATTGCTAAAGAGTATTTGACATTTTGTTCAAGATATCATAAAGGTGTAGAGACTGCTTTCAATCGACCTCAAAAAGAATTGTGACATTCTAGAGAATGTAAAAGTTTACAAATTCTCATCTGGTGGAAGAGTTTCGGGGAGGGTTGAAAGTGCTATTCTCGATAAAAAATTATTAGCATATACACATCGTTATGTCTTACTTCATAGTGACTTATATCTGAGTATCACAGTTATAAGAAATTTAAATTTAATATCATATCAGATATAACATTATTAACCAAAGATTTGCTGATCGTATAGAGAATTTTTAGTTGTTCAGCAAAGAGTCAACCATAACATTCGTCCTAACCCAAGGATTGAGCTAATATGGCTGGTTGAGTTATTTCCTGATTGGATTTTCAAACATGTTAGACGCTTAATACATTAGATTTTTTTAATAATTTTAGTGGACATTAACATCGAATAATTAATCATTACTTCTATCATTTTTTTAGGTACCAATGATGATGGAGAGAAATTGTTCTGATGATTAATAGTCATTGCTCGAGGTCTAAACAATATTATCAATAGATATGATGGGTTCATCATAAACTGTTTAAAGTTTCATACTAAAGAGTGTAAGAAATTTAGAAAAATCTAAAACAATGGTGTTATGGTTGAGGCGGACAGAAAAAACGTATTATGGTGCCCTTACATATATTATGAGCTGGATTATTATAAAAAGTTTAAAGTAGTATTATTCTGATGTGTTTGGATGGATATAAACTCATCTAGAGGTTTGAGACTAGACATAAATGGATTCATACTTGTAAATATTTTAAGGTTCATACATACTAGTGTGTTATTAAAAGATGACCTATTCATTTTTTTATCTCAAGCTAAGTGTTTTTTGTGTAAGACTCAAAAGATAAGAATAGGTCTGTTATCATTAAGACTAAACCTAGGAACTTGTATGATATGGAAAAAAGGGTTGGAAGAAGAGGATGATAAGACATATACTAAGTGTATGCCTTATAATGTTGTGTTGACTAATGAACTAAATGCTACAACAAGTTTGTTTAGGACCGATGTTGAATGGGAGAGTAATAATCTTAATTCTTAATGGTAAGGAATATTTACAATGCATACATTGAATGAATTATTGTGTTCTCTTATCATATTTAGTTAATAAATATTATTTTTTATTAGTAATTTATTTAGTATTGAATTATCATTTAACTGATATTGATTCTTATTTATGAATACTAGGTAACAACAGATGTGGAGTTTCAGCAGTCTCAGGTGAGATCAACTTTTGATCAGTTTTTGCAGTTCCAGCAGCCCCACGAGCCCCAATCTCAGCACGAGCGTTCTGCTGATTACCAGGCGAGGAGGGTATTATAGATGACTTGCAGATCCAGGATAATTTGATTGAAATATCATATATTAATTCTTACTACAATCTAAATAATTTAATTCAGTCGGCTTTAATTGGCTTTATTTTTAATTTATATTTTATTATATTTTTATAGATGGACAGGAGAGAGTGAGGATAAGATAGGGACCCACTCAAACAAGAGATGTGTGGCAGCTTTGTGAGAGTGAGAAGATTGTCATCCGACGCAACGAACTGGGCCAGCACATCAAGAGGGTTGGATTCATTTTAGCAAATTTTAAAGATCGGTTGCAAGGAAAGGTCAGTTGTATTCGCTCAATTATGCGAAGTAGAATCATATGCTTCCTTTGTATAAGGTTAAGCTTTTTAGAGTTGTACATATAAAGAATTGAATTTGATATTGTATGTTAATTTGTTTACTATCATAATTATAATTTTTGATTTAACATTGTTATAATATTCTTTACTTTGGCGTAGAGTAAGTTTGTGCTTCCTCCAGAGAGCCAGGTGTTAGGATCTGTCACATACCGCTGAAAATTCAAAATTTTTTTCAGATGCGCGCGGAACGACATGTGCATATCCCGTTCATCGCATGAACGTATTTTAAAACCTTTTGTAGATAGATCAGGATTAAATTCTTGTTATATCATTTAAAATCATGATTAAGAAGATCAGATCTTCACCTTGTGCGGGTAGATGGTCTCCGCAAATCTGATTTCACGTGGTATTTGATGAAGGTTCAGTGGAAGCGCACACGCGTCGGCCTCTACGGGTATCCACACGAAGTAATGATTCGATCGAAGCCTTTGATCTACCCGAGGTGCTAGCTCCCTTGCAGAGAGGCTATGATGGTTGAATCCTTTCTCCTTGCAGCAATCAACACTTGGTTGCTTTCTCTTGAGGATGAAGAAGAGGAGAAAAAAAAATAAAAGGAAGCATACACTTGCAGCCTTTTATTTTTTGGTGGAAGAAGGAAAGAAAAAAATGCACACGCCTCCCTTCTTTTCTTTGTTGGTGGCTGATGAAACCCCAAAAGAGGAGAGGGCTTCTCACGGCTCAAAGAAGGTTGAGAGAAGGAGAGGTACGGCTCAATAATGGAATAAAAAATCCATGCGGCAGCCCCCTTTTATTTTGTTTAAGATAAAGTTGGAGCTCCTAAAATTTAGGAGCTCCATCCTTATCCATTATTCAAGAGGAGGGGCGTGGGCCCCTCCTCCTTTTCTTCCCGTGAAATGCCAAGGGAGGGGTGTACGCCCCTCCCTCCTTATTTACATCACGCATGCCTCCACTTGATCTAATCAAGTGGATAGGGGCTTAATCTTAGGTGGTTTAGTCCCTTTCAAAAGGACTAGGTGCACCCTTTCTTTCATTCCAAATCCTAATCCAATTAGGATTTAATTGAACCATGACCATTGAACTCTTCAATCCTAATCCAATTAGGAGTCATGAAATTAATTAGATTAAATTTAAAATTAATTAGGACTTAAGAAAATCCTAATCTAATCAGGACTTGTTAAATTTCAGCCCTAAGACAATTAGGACTTTAGAAATCCTATTCCAATAGGATTCTAATTTAATTTGAAATCCTAATCCAATTAGGACTCCATGATCCACTCCAAGTAGGACTCATGATCAAGTCCAATTAATTAAATCCAATTAATTAAATTAAATTGCAATCCGATTGCAATTGTTCCTTCTTCTAACCACTAACTCTTAGCGGGTTTCATTTATCAATCTAATTGATTATTTGTGATTCCTAATCACATTCAACCATCGGATCGGTCAATACCTCTAATGTGTGTGACCCCATAGGTTTATTCTGACTGGTAGTGAGATATATTGCGATCTCTATCACAATATCATTGAAAACTCCTTTCAATGGGTTGAAACAATTCCAACTCAACTCATCAGGGATTATCGACCATCAAGATGATCCCTGTGAGTCTCACCATCCACCAGTGACACCTAGCAGTATGTAGTGGCCACCCAGCAGAATAGAATGATGAACCTCTAGGTGCAGTTATCGTATGATACAGTCCTTCTATCGTGGATCCCTACAGACCGGAGGTCATGGATAACTCGTCAAACCCCGTCGTCTGTCATATGTCTAGATTTATTCGACTTGAGTTCGATAGTGAAAACTCTTTCTCCACTTTATATTACTGCCCTGGCCAAGGTCTTAGAACTCAGTCTAATAAATCACATAGGATCACTCCTCTTCTATCAAGGTCGATAGATTCCATGTAAGTGCATACCCTACTCCTACAGTGAACTTACTGCAGCCAATCTACACTACAAGGACCCATATGGCTAGAGACCATGTATATGTGTAGTCAAACTACAATAACCTCACTGTGAGTAGCCGAAGCACCGCAGGTCAAAGGACCAGTCATACTACTGCAACATCAAGCAAGTCACTGACGAGTGGATAGACATCCAAGTGACTTCTTGTCTTGGTCACGCTCAGTACCCTTGTTCTCTAACAAGCACCTGCACTATCACTTCAGTGTCCCTACACTGTGGACTCGAGTCTCGTCCATCCAGAAAAAGCGATCTGTGCACTGATCGGATCGATCACCGTCCTCGTGATGATCCATTGATCAGGAGCATTTAGAAATTAATCACCAATGATACATGGCTCAAATTCTCAACTCTTGAGAATATGTATCATCATCTTATTAATTTCTTGGACGATTCATAGACACATAAACAATATGAATGAAAAGATGCCCATTTATTATTCAATAATAATAAAGTCAAGTACAAATTTATGTCCAGAATTAATAATGTGTCCGCCAGATTGGCTTCTAGGGCATACATCTAACAATCTCCCACTTGCACTAAAGCCAATCACATATATCTAAGTCCCATCTTCTCAAGGTGGGCTTCAGTCTTCTGCTGATTTAACTGCTTAGTGAGCGGGTCTGCCACGTTGTCCGCGGAGTCTACTCTCTGCACCTCGACATATTTCTTCTCGAGGTAGTCGCGTATGAGGTGAAACGCCGCTCTATGTGCTTGGACTTCTGATGAGACCTTGGCTCCTTAGCAAGAGCTATGGCGCCATTATTATCGCAGTAGAGTGTGATGGCATCTGATGGCATTACATCTAGCTCTGCAATGAATTTCTTGAACCAGAAGGCTTCCTTTGCAGCTTCAGAGGCGGCGATATACTCAGCTTCCATGGTAGAATCAGCAATGATCGGTTGTTTGGAACTCTTCCAATTTACCGTACCACCATTGCACAAGAACACATATCCAGATGTAGACTTTCTATCATCAATATCAGTCATAAAGTCTGAATCTGTGTATCCTTCTACCTTTAACTCGATGCTCCTCCAAAGACCAAGAACAAATCTTTAGTTCTTCTTAAGTACTTAAGAATGTTCTTCACAGCTGTCCAGTGCTCTTCGCCTGGATTCGACTGATATCTGCTAGTGACACTCACAGCAAGGGCTATATCAGGTCGTACACAGCATGGCATACATGAGGCTTCCTATTGCAGAAGCATAAGGAATCCTGCTCATGCGTTGAATCTCTTCAGATGTGTTGGGGCACATCTTTTTGGAGAGATGAATCCCATGCCTAAGGGGTAATAGACCCCTCTTGGAGTTTTCCATACTGAACCTCTTCAGTACCTCCTCTATGTACATCTTCTGTGATAGGCCAAGCATCCTTTAGATCTATCTATAGACCTTAATCCCCAAAATGTAGGATGCTTCCCCAAGGTCTTTCATGGAGAACTCTTTTGACAACCAGACCTTGACCGAGGTTAGCATGGAATATCATTTCCTATCAGAGGATGTCATCCACGTACAGTACGAGGAACACGACAGCACTCCCACTAACCTTCTTGTAAACACACGGTTCCTCTTCGTTCTTGATGAATCAAACGATTTGATCGCATCATTAAAACGAGTGTTCCAACTCCGAGATGCTTGCTTTAGTCCATAGATGGACCTTTGCAGCTTGCAGACCTTGTGATCACCATCACTGGAAGTGAAACCCAAAGGCTGCTCCATATAGATATCTTCATCAAGATATCCATTCAGGAAAGCAGTTTTCACATCCATCTGCCATATTTCATAATCATGAAATGCTGCAATGGCAAGCAATGTTCGAATGGATTTCAGCATGGCTACAGGTGAAAAGGTCTCCTGATAGTCAATGCCTTCGCGCTGACTATACCCTTTCGCTACTAGCCTTGCCTTATAGGTCTCTACCTTTCCATCCGAACCTATCTTCCTTTTATAGATCCATTTACATCCAATAGGTACTATACCTTCTGGTGGATCTACTAAGGTCCAGACTTGGTTGGAATACATGGAGTCTATCTCTGACTTCATGGCTTCCAGCCATTTCTCGGAATCGATATCAGATATCGCCTCGTTGTAGGTATTGGGATCCTGTACATGTTCCCTATCTCCCATGAGGAACATTTCCTCGGTGTCCTCTACTAGTATACCTAAGTATCTATCGGGAGGATGGGAGACCCTACTAGATCTACGAGGTGGAGGAGGTACTACGTGTACTGGCTCTATGTGAATAGGTTCTATAGGATCCATGACTCGTTGCTTTTCAGAGACTCTCTCTTCAAGCTCAATTTTTCTCCCACTGCCTCTATCAAGGATAAACTGTTTTTCCAGAAAGACGGCATGTCGGCTCACAAACACATTGTGATCCTCTGAGACGTAAAAATTGTATCCTAATGACTCTTTAGGATATCCAATGAAACGAGCACTTATGGTCCTAGGCTCTAACTTGTCCGCCTGTAGTCGCTTGACGTGGGCCGGACATCCCCAAATCTTGAGATGACCAAGACTCGGCTTCTTACCATGCCATATCTCATACGGTGTGGTAGGAACGGATTTAGAGGGAACTCTATTCAATAAATAAATTGCGGATAATAAGGCATCTCCCCAAAGAAACATAGGTAGATCAGTGAAGCTCATCATGGATCGGACCATATCCAATAGAGTCCGATTCCTCCTTTCTGACACCCCGTTGAGTTGAGGTGTACCCGGAGGCGTCCATTGTGAGACTATGCCATTCTCTTGAGATATCCCGGAATTTCCCACTAAGGTATTCTCCTCCTCGATCTGATCGAAGAACCTTAAGGGTTTTTCCAGTCTGTTTTTCTACTTCATTTCTGAACTCTTTGAACTTTTCAAAAGACTCAGATTTGTATCTCATAAGATACACATACCCATATCGTGAATAGTCATCGGTAAAGGTAATGAAGTATGAATAACGACCCCTGGCTAGCACATCGAATGGGCCACACACATCAGTGTGTACCAGGGTAAGTATTTCAGTGGTCCTCTCCCCATGTCCTACAAAGGGTAATCTAGCCATTTTTCTTGAAGACAGGACTCACAAACTGGATATGACTCGGAAGTCAATGGGCCGAGAAGCCCATCTTTCTCCATTTTGTTCATTCTGTCCTCTCCAATATGGCCAAGCCTGAGGTGCCACAAATACTTCTGGTTTATCTCATCTCTGGATCTTTTAGATCCTATGGCACTCACTACTTGCTCAGACACATTCACAGACACATCAATATGCAAGTGATAGAGACTGTCAATCATGAAACCACGTGCAACTAATTTATTTCTGAAATAAATAGAACAGCAGTCTTTGTCAAAGTCAAAACATGACCATCCTGTGCTAAACACGAAACAGAAATCAAATTCCTGCTAGCAGCAGGGACATAATAACAGTCTCTAAGCAATAAACTAAATCCAGACGGTAATCGCAGAGGTAGGTGCCCACAGCTACAGCAGCAACTCTTGCCCCGTTGCCAACCCGAAGGGTCACTGCACCTTCCGCCAGCCTCCTACTTTCCTTTAGACCCTGCATAGTAGTGCACAAATGAGCACTAGAACCAGAATCTATAACCCAACTAGAAGTAGAAGAAACCGTAAGGTTAGTTTCAATTACGAGCAAGTCTAACATACCTTCAGAAGGTGTGTCTCCTTTTTGTTCTTCAGGCTCTCGAGGTATGAAGGGCAGTTCCTTTTCCAGTGGCCGTCGACGTTGCAGTGGAAACATTTTCCTTGTCATTAGCCTTTTCTTATGAACTTCCTTCTTAGGCTTTTGTCTTTCTTCTGCTTCTTTGCAGGCTTCTTTTTCTTCCAAGTAGACTTTCTCTTGGAACCAGAAGTCAGCTCAGCAGCCAGAACAGAGCCCCTTGAACCTTTCAAGGCCCCTTCAGCAGTTACCAACATTCAACAATTCGGTCTTGTGCATTCAATTTTATTCATATGGTAGTTTACTATAAACTGACCAAATGAATCAGGAAGGGATTGCAGGATCAGATCTATCTGCAGTTCCTTATGCATGGACATACCGAGCTTCTCAAGCTCCTCGAGGTCCTTGATCATAGTCAAACATGATCGTGGACAGACTGCCCCTCGCGCATCTTTGCCTTGAAGAGCCTCTTGGACACTTCAAAGCGTGCAGTGCGGCTCTGCTCACCATACAACTCTTGCAGTGAGCCAGTATTTCCCTAGCAGTCTTTATGTTCTCATGCTGGCATTGAAGTTCGTTAGTCATGGATGCCATGATGTAGCACTTGACCCTAATGTCGTCATCAGTCCACTTCTGATGCGTCTCACGCTGATCATCAGTAGGACGTGCTAGCCTAGGGATATCATTCTCGAGCACATACCCTATTTTCTCACAATTCAGAACAATTTTCAGGTTCCTAAGCCAGTCTTTATAGTTGGTTCCGGTCAGTCTGTTGGTCTCAAGGATTCGGGTCAAAGGGTTTGAAGCTGACATTGTGATCTGTAGAGAGTAAAGATTCTAGTTAGACTTTGTACTTGAACTTAATTTGTTCTAGGGACTTTTAAAACAAATATGCTCCCACTATTTTCTCGAATCCCTCATACTCCCCTGATGGAGAAACGAAAACCCTACGCGACTAGGATTTTTAGTGGGTACTGCGGTCTCACCGATTTACATGCCGCCTCACCTAACAGTTATTGGTGACATATAAATGGATGAGTGTACAACTCTTGTACAATGCTTCTCAAGCAAATTGCAGTGGTACTTGGTCTCTAAGTGATGAAGACCTCACCTAACAGTTATTGGTCCCATTACTTAGTTAAGTCAGACCCACCGTATAACCGCAGAAATAAAGTCGTCATTGGGTCCTCACCTAACAGTTATTGGTGCCCAACCCCACCTTTACCCCACAACATCTCATGTCTAATAGAGAGGTCCAGTCCCCCGATGCAACTTGCCCACTGTGTCCAGCCGAGACAAATCAACACCGAAAGACCTTAGCAGCTCTACTACGGTGGAAGACCTATGGACTTAATATTGCATAATCAAGTCTTAGTGTTTGCAACTTGAGTTCTTCATAAGAGGTAATCGAACAATTGGCCAGGTAAGCAGGTGGGAGGCTCCCCTTACTCAGAGAGTAAGGTCCTAATTAAGTAACCACCTTATAGGCTTGCCTAGACACCAATTAGATCAATTAATCTAATATGACTAACTCATGTTGGTTCACCCTCGACTGATTAGGGAGGTTTCGATTTAGGTCTCACTCGATCGCGTATTCACATCTCATGCAAATATAAGTCTACCCGCATAATCATAAGCATTAAACATCCAGGCATTTATCAAAAATAAAATTAAATGGTGATGATCATGGATCCAGGATGGGGTCATTTTACAAGCACATGCACGTCAATTGGTTTGATCGTCTTCAACTCTTGACTCGATCTTGATCCTCTAGGTCCAATTGTGATCAACTCCTTGATCCATCTTCAATCAACCCTTGATCTTGATCCGCGCATGTTGAGCTTGTTGATGTACATATCGATCAACCATCGACGTGCAACACACATCACAGATTACATCCCAGATTGCTTTAAAAATTAAATAAAAATAAAAATAAAATTACAACCCTTTTCATTGAGACACGCAGGTCTCTAATACATGAATTTAAGATGCACGCAGGCATCTGAAAATTAAAATTACATGCATCACAGAACATCGCAGAACATTTCAGCACATTCAAAGGGTCCATCCATGATCATCACCATACGCATCACATGCATAAAAATTATTTTCAGATCTGTAATTTAATTGATTATTCATCTCATGACTTGCTGATCATGCTAGATTTGACTCTAAACATTTGTAATCACATTATCAAAGCATTAGAATCATTAATCTAAGCATCCAAAATTAGTATGCAGAAAAATCAGCAAGCTGAAAATTCTGCATACATAAATTTCAGCAAGCATAATCCCTTAAATTTCAGATCTAAAATGCCTTGAAAAATTTAATTCTAATCTTAATCTACATAACCATGGCTCTGATACCACTGTTAGCATCCTCACATATGCCATGAAAATTTCGAAATAATTTTCAGATTGCAGCGGAAAAACATATGCGGGATCCGTTCATCGCATGAACGTTTTTAAAACCTTTCGTTTGTAGATAGATTAGAATTAAATTATTTTAAACCATTTTAAAATCATTAAGAAGATCAGATCTTCACCTTGTGCGTGTTGGGAACCCGCCCACGCCGCTGATATTTCAAAAAATTTTCAGATGGCAGCGGAATCGGCATGTACGGGATCTACGTTCATCGCATGAATGTTGTTTCGAGACCTTTCGTAATTAGGTAAGAATTAAAACTTTTAAAACTATTAGGAAGATCAGATCTTCACCTTGCGCGGGTAGATGATCACCGCAAATCTGAATTCGTGGTTTTTGGAAGAGGGTTCGCTTGAAGCCGTTCAAACGTCCGGCCTCTACGGGTATCCACACGAAGCAGGATCCGATCCAAGCTTTCTATCTCACCGGGGTGCTAGCTCCCTTGCAGAGATAACTTTTGATGGCTGATCTCCTCTCTTTCTTTCAACTCATGAATGTACTTGAGAGGAGAAGAAGAAGGAAGAAGAAGAGGAAGAAGCAAGGCCCTGCAGCCTACTTTCTTTTTCCTGCGTTGGAAGGAGGAAAGGAGGAAGAGGAGGGCGCCATGGCTTCTTTTTCCCTTCTTCTTGCTGGCGGCTGAACCAAGGGAGGGAGAGGGTGGCCACGATGGGAGAGGGGGATTCCTATATCCATTAGTCAGCCCCCAAGAGTCCTCCTTTTATAACATCTAGGGCTCCTACAAGTTAGGAGCCCTTGATGTATTACCAAGAGGGGCGCCGGCCCCTCTTGTTGCCGCACCAAGAGATCCAAGGAGAGAGGGCGTGAGCCCCTCCCTCTCATGTTGCCCTAATCCTCATCTAATGAGGATTGGAAGGCCCTAATGTGGTTTAGCCTTAATCCAATTAGGCTTAGCCAAGGTTGAACCAATTTGGATCCAATCTAGGCTAGTCCTAATCCAATTAGGACTTGAATGAACCATGACTCAATTGAACTCTTCAATCCTAATCCAATTAGGAGTCATGTTGATTCATTAGATTAATAATTAATTTAGACTTAAGAAATCCTAATCCAATTAGGATGTGTTTAATTTTAGTCCTAATCCAATTGGACTCTATTTGAATCGAAGTCCTAATCCAATTAGGATTTCTAGGAATCCTACTCCAAGTAGGAATCCAATTTTAATTCAAAATTCCTAATCTCATTAGGATTGTAGGAATCCTATTCCAAGTAGGAATCCCAGTCCTACTCCAACTAGGATTCCCAGTCCTAATCCAATTAGGACTCTAGGTATCCTACTCGAAGTAGGACTCTTGTTTCAAGTCCAATTAATTAATTCCCTTTGTTCCTTCTTCAACTTCTTATCAATCAATTGATTACTTGTGATTCCTAATCACGATTTCAACCATCGGATCGGTCAATACTTCTAGTGTGTGTGACCCCATAGGTTCTATTCTGACTGGTAGTGAGATATATTGTTGATATCTATCTCAATATCATTGAAAACTCCTTTCAATGGGTTGGAACGATTCCAACTCAACTCATTAGGGTTTATCGATCATCAAGATAATCCCTATGAGTCCCACCATCCACCAGTGACACCTAGCAGCATGTAGTGGCTACCCAGCAGAATGGAATGATGAACCTCTAGATGCAGTTAACGTGTGATACAGTCCTACTATCGTGGATCCCTACAGGGCGGAGGTCATGGACAACTCGTCAAACCCCATCGTCTGTCATATGTCAAGATTTATTCGACTTGAGTTCACTAATGGAAAACTCTTTTTCCACTTTATATTACTGCCCTGGCCAAGGTCTTAGAACTCAGTCTAACAAATCACATAGGATCACTCCTCTTCTATCAAGGTCGATAGATTCCTTA